>NC_064627.1:91735934-92039179 GCF_023864275.1 Schistocerca cancellata
CTTATTTATAAGAGGAGTACCTCTTCTAATAATTCGTGCTTTGAGCCTTACCTGGGACAGCATTATTAGATTCCGATGCACCATTGCAGGTTTACTGTATCCCTTGGACCTTCAAATCAACGATGAAACACAGAAATTGCATCGAAGTTGAATACAAAAGGCAAAATGTCGACTTATTTATAAGAGGAGTACCTTTTCTAATATTTCGTGGTTTGAGCCTTAACTGGGACAGCATTATTAGATTCCGATGCACCATTGCAGGTTTACTGTATCCCTTGGACCTTCAAATCAACGATGAAACACAGAAATTGCATCGATATTGAATACAAAAGGCAAAATGTCGACTTATTTACAAGAGGAGTAGCTCTCCTAATAGTTCGTGCTTTTAGCCTTTCCTGGGACAGCAGTATTAGATTCCGATGCACCTTTGCAGGTTTACTGTATCCCTTGGACCTTAAAATCAACGATGAAACCCAGAATTTGCATCTATATTGAATACAAAATGCAATATTTCGTCTTATTTACAAGAGGAGTAACTCTTCTACTAGTTCGTGCATTGTGCCTTTTCTGGGACAGCAGTATTAGATTCCGAAGCACCATTGCAGGTTTAGTGTATCCCTTGGACCTTCAAATCAACGATGAAACACAGAAATTGCATCGATATTGAGTACAAAAGGCAAAATGTCGTCTTATTTACGAGAGGAGTAACTCTTCTAATAGTTCGTGTTTTGAGCCTTTCCTGGGACAACAGTATTAGATTCCGATGAACCATTGCAGGTTTACTGTATACCTTGGGCCTTCAAATCAACGATGAAACACAGAAATTGCATCGATATTGAATACAAAATGCAAAATGTCGACTTATTTATAAGAGGAGTAACTCTTCTAATTGTTCGTGCTTTGAGCCTTTCCTGGGACAGCAGTATTAGATTCCGATGCACCATTGCAGGTTTACTGTATCCCTTGGACCTTAAAAACAACGATGAAACACAGAAATTGCATCGATATTGAATACAAAAGGCAAAATGTCGACTCATTTACAAGAGGAGTAACTCTTCTAATAGTTCGTGTTTGAGCCTTTCCTGGGACAGCAGTATTAGATTACGATGCACCATTGCAGGTTTACTATATCCCTTGGTCGTTCAACTCAACGATGAAACACAGAAATTGCATCGATATTGAATACAAAAAGCAAAATGTCGACTGATTTACAAGATGTGTAACTCTTCTAATAGTTCGATTTTTGAGCATTTCCTGGGACGGCAGTATTAGATTCCGATGCACCATTGCAGGTTTACTGTATCCCTTGGACCTTCAAATGAACGATGAAAGACAGAAATTGCATCGATATTGAATAAAAAATGCAAAATGTCGAATTATTTATAAGAGGAGTAACTCTTCTAATTGTTCGTGCTTTGAGCCTTTCCTGGCACAGCAGTATTAGATTCCGATTCACCATTGCAGGTTTACTGTATCCCTTGGACCTTCAAATCAACGATGAAACACTGAAATTGCATCGATATTGAATACAAAAGGCCAAATATCGACTTATTTATAAGAGGAGTAACTCTTCTAATAGTTCGTGCTTTGAGCCTATCCTGGGACAGCAGTATTAGATTCCGATGCACCATTGCAGGTTAACTGTATCCCTTGGACCTTCAAATCAACGATGAAACACAGAAATTGCATCGAAGTTGAATACAAAAGGCAAAATGTCGACTTATTTATAAGAGGAGTAACTCTTCTAATAGTTCGTGCTTTGAGCCTTTCCTGGGACAGCAGTATTAGATTCCGATGCACCATTGCAGGTTTACTGTATCCCTTGGACCTTCAAATTGACGATGAAACACAGAAATTGCATCGATATTGAATACAAAAGGCAAAATGTCGACTTATTTATAAGAGGAGTACCTCTTCTAATATTTCGTGGTTTGAGCCTGAACTGGGACAGCATTATTAGATTCCGATGCACCATTGCAGGTTTACTGTATCCCTTGGACCTTCAAATCAACGATGAAACACAGAAATTGCATCGATATTGAATACAAAAGGCAAAATGTCGACTTATTTACAAGAGGAGTAACTCTTCTAATAGTTCGTGATTTTAGCCTTTCCTGGGACAGCAGTATTAGATTTCAATGCACCATTGCCGGTTTAGTGTATCCCTTGGACCTTCAAATCAACGATGAAACACAGAAATTGCATCGATATTGAATACAAAAGGCAAAATGTCGACTTATTTATAAGAGGAGTAACTCCTGTAATAGTTCGTGCTTTGAGCCTTTCCTGGGACGGCAGTATTAGATTCCGATGCACCATTGCAGGTTTACTGTATCCCTTGGACCTTCAAATCAACGATGAAGAACAGAAATTGCATCGATATTGAATACAAAAGGCAAAATGTCGTTTTATTTACAAGAGGATTAACTCTTCTAAAAGCTCGTGACTTGAGCCTCTCCTGGGACAGCAGTATTAGATTCCGATGCACCATTGCTGGTTTACTGTATCCCTTGGTCGTTCAACTCAACGATGAAACACAGAAATTGCATCGATATTGAATACAAAAGGCAAAATGTCGACTTATTTATAAGAGGAGTAACTTTTCTAATAGTTCGTGCTTTGAGCCTATCCTGGGACAGCAGTATTAGATTCCGATGCACCATTGCAGGTTTACTGTATCCCTTGGACCTTCAAATCAACGATGAAACACAGAAATTGCATCGAAGTTGAATACAAAAGGCAAAATGTCGACTTATTTATAAGAGGGGTAACTCTTCTAATAGTTCGTGCTTTGAGCCTCTCCTGGGAAAGCAGTATTAGATTCCGATGCACCATTGCAGGTTTACTGTATCCCTTCGACCTTCAAATCAACGATGAAACACAGAAATTGCATCGAAGTTGAATACAAAAGGCAAAATGTCGACTTATTTATAAGAGGAGTACCTCTTCTAATATTTCGTGGTTTGAGCCTTAACTGGGACAGCGTTATTAGATTCCGATGCACCATTGCAGGTTTACTGTATCCCTTGGACCATCAAATCAACGATGAAACACAGAAATTGCATCGATATTGAATACAAAAGGCAAAATGTCGACTTATTTACAAGAGGAGTAGCTCTCCTAATAGTTCGTGCTTTTAGCCTTTCCTGGGACAGCAGTATTAGATTCCGATGCACCTTTGCAGGTTTACTGTATCCCTTGGACCTTAAAATCAACGATGAAACCAAGATTTTGCATCTATATTGAATACAAAATGCAATATTTCGGCTTATTTACAAGAGGAGTAACTCTTCTACTAGTTCGTGCATTGTGCCTTTTCTGGGACAGCAGTATTAGATTCCGAAGCACCATTGCAGGTTTAGTGTATCCCTTGGACCTTCACATCAACGATGAAACACAGAAAATGCATCGATATTGAATACAAAAGGCAAAATGTCGACTTATTTACGAGAGGAGTAACTCTTCTAATAGTTCGTGTTTTGAGCCTTTCCTGGGACAGCAGTATTAGATTCCGATGAACCATTGCAGGTTTACTGTATACCTTGGGCCTTCAAATCAACGATGAAACACAGAAATTGCATCGATATTGAATACAAAAGGCAAAATGTCGACTTATTTATAAGAGGAGTAACTCCTGTAATAGTTCGTGCTTTGAGCCTTTCCTGGGACGGCAGTATTAGATTCCGATGCACCATTGGAGGTTTACTGTATCCCTTGGACCTTCAAATCAACGATGAAGAACAGAAATTGCATCGATATTGAATACAAAAGGCCAAATGTCGTTTTATTTACAAGAGGATTAACTCTTCTAAAAGCTCGTGACTTGAGCCTCTCCTGGGACAGCAGTATTAGATTCCGATGCACCATTGCTGGTTTACTGTATCCCTTGGACCTTCAAATCAACGATGAAACACAAGATTGCATCGCTATTGAATACAAAAGTCCAAATGTCGACTTATTTACAAGAGGAGAAACTCTTCTAATAGTTCGTGCTTTGAGCCTTTCCTGGGACAGCAATTTTAGATTCCGATGCACCATTGCAGGTTTACTGTATCCCTTGGTCGTTAAACTCAACGATGAAACACAGAAATTGCATCGATATTGAATACAAAAGGCAAAATGTCGACTGATTTACAAGATGTGTAACACTTCTAATAGTTCGATCTTTGAGCATTTCCTGGGACGGCAGTATTAGATTCCGATGCACCATTGCAGGTTTACTGTATCCCTTGGACCTTCCAATGAACGATGAAACACAGAAATTGCATCGATATTGAATAAAAAATGCAAAATGTTGAATTATTTATAAGAGGAGTAACTCTTCTAATTGTTCGTGCTTTGAGCCTTTCCTGGCACAGCAGTATTAGATTCCGATGCACCATTGCAGGTTTACTGTATCCCTTGGACCTTCAAATCAACGATGAAACACAGAACTTGCATCGAAGTTGAATACAAAAGGCAAAATGTCGACTTATTTATAAGAGGAGTACCTCTTCTTATATTTCGTGGTTTGAGCCTTAACTGGGACAGCATTATTAGATTCCGATGCACCATTGCAGGTTTACTGTATCCCTTGGACCTTCAAATCAACGATGAAACACAGAAATTGCATCGATATTGAATACAAAAGGCAAAATGTCGACTTATTTACAAGAGGAGTAGCTCTCCTAATAGTTCGTGCTTTTAGCCTTTCCTGGGACAGCAGTATTAGATTCCGATGCACCTTTGCAGGTTTACTGTATCCCTTGGACCTTAAAATCAACGATGAAACCCAGAATTTGCATCTATATTGAATACAAAATGCAATATTTCGGCTTATTTACAAGAGGAGTAACTCTTCTACTAGTTCGTGCATTGTGCCTTTTCTGGGACAGCAGTATTAGATTCCGAAGCACCATTGCAGGTTTAGTGTATCCCTTGGACCTTCAAATCAACGATGAAACACAGAAATTGCATCGATATTGAGTACAAAAGGCAAAATGTCGTCTTATTTACGAGAGGAGTAACTCTTCTAATAGTTCGTGTTTTGAGCCTATCCTGGGACAACAGTATTAGATTCCGATGAACCATTGCAGGTTTACTGTATACCTTGGGCCTTCAAATCAACGATGAAACACAGAAATTGCATCGATATTGAATACAAAAGGCAAAATGTCGACTTATTTATAAGAGGAGTAACTCTTCTAATTGTTCGTGCTTTGAGTCTTTCCTGGGACAGCAGTATTAGATTCCGATGCACCATTGCAGGTTTACTGTATCCCTTGGACCTTAAAATCAACGATGAAACACAGAAATTGCATCGATATTGAATACAAAAGGCAAAATGTCGACTCATTTACAAGAGGAGTAACTCTTCTAATAGTTCGTGTTTGAGCCTTTCCTGGGACAGCAGTATTAGATTACGATGCACCATTGCATGTTACCTATATCACTTGGACTTTCAAATCAACGATGAAACACAGAAATTGCATCGATATTGAATACAAAAGGCAAAATGTCGACTTATTTATAAGAGGAGTAACTCTTCTAATACTTCGTGCTTTGAGCCTTTCCTGGGACAGCAGTATTAGATTCCGATGCACCATTGCAGGTTTAGTGTATCCCTTGGACCTTAAAATCAACGATGAAACACAGAAATTGCACCGATATTGAATAAAAAAGGCTAAATGTCGTCTTATTTACAAGAGGAGTAACTCTTCTAATAGTTCGTGCTTTTAGCCTTTCCTGGGACAGCAGCAGTAGATCCTGATGCACCATTGCAGGTTTACTGTATCCCTTGGACCTTCAAATCAACGATGAAACACAGAAATTGCATCGATATTGAATACAAAAGGCAAAATGTCGACTTATTTATAAGAGGAGTACCTCCTCTAATAATTCGTGCTTTGAGCCTTACCTGGGACAGCATTATTAGATTCCGATGCACCATTGCAGGTTTACTGTATCCCTTGGACCTTCAAATCAACGATGAAACACAAAATTGCATCGCTATTCAATACAAAAGTCCAAATGTCGACTTATTTACAAGAGGAGAAACTCTTCTAATAGTTCGTGCTTTGAGCCTTTCCTGGGACAGCAATTTTAGATTCCGATGCACCATTGCAGGTTTACTGTATCCCTTGGTCGTTCAACTCAACGATGAAACACAGAAATTGCATCGATATTGAATACAAAAGGCAATATGTCGACTGATTTACAAGATGTGTAACTCTTCTAATAGTTCGATCTTTGAGCATTTCCTGGGACGGCAGTATTAGATTCCGATGCACCATTGCAGGTTTACTGTATCCCTTGGACCTTCAAATGAACGATGAAACACAGAAATTGCATCGATATTGAATAAAAAATGCAAAATGTCGAATTATTTATAAGAGGAGTAACTCTTCTAATTGTTCGTGCTTTGAGCCTTTCCTGGCACAGCAGTATTAGATTCCGATGCACCATTGCAGGTTTACTGTATCCCTTGGACCTTCAAATCAACGATGAAACACAGAAATTGCATCGATATTGAATACAAAAGGCCAAATATCGACTTATTTATAAGAGGAGTAACTCTTCTAATAGTTCGTGCTTTTGAGCCTATCCTGGGACAGCAGTATTAGATTCCGATGCACCATTGCAGGTTTACTGTATCCCTTGGACCTTCAAATCAACGATGAAACACAGAAATTGCATCGAAGTTGAATACAAAAGGCAAAATGTCGACTTATTTACAAGAGGAGTAACTCTTCTAATTGTTCGTGCTTTGAGCCTTTCCTGGCACAGCAGTATTAGATTCCGAAGCACCATTGCAGGTTTACTGTATCCCTTGGACCTTCAAATCAACGATGAAACACAGAAATTGCATCGAAGTTGAATACAAAAGGCAAAATGTCGACTTATTTATAAGAGGAGTACCTCTTCTAATATTTCGTGGTTTGAGCCTTAACTGGGACAGCATTATTAGATTCCGATGCACCATTGCAGGTTTACTGTATCCCTTGGACCTTCAAATCAACGATGAAACACAGAAATTGCATCGATATTGAATACAAAAGGCAAAATGTCGACTTATTTACAAGAGGAGTAGCTCTCCTAATAGTTCGTGCTTTTAGCCCTTCCTGGGACAGCAGTATTAGATTCCGATGCACCTTTGCAGGTTTACTGTATCCCTTGGACCTTAAAATCAACGATGAAACCCAGAATTTGCATCTATATTGAATACAAAATGCAATATTTCGTCTTATATACAAGAGGAGTAACTCTTCTACTAGTTCGTGCATTGTGCCTTTTCTGGGACAGCAGTATTAGATTCCGAAGCACCATTGCAGGTTTAGTGTATCCCTTGGACCTTCAAATCAACGATGAAACACAGAAATTGCATCGATATTGAGTACAAAAGGCAAAATGTCGTCTTATTTACGAGAGGAGTAACTCTTCTAATAGTTCGTGTTTTGAGCCTTTCCTGGGACAACAGTATTAGATTCCGATGAACCATTGCAGGTTTACTGTATACCTTGGGCCTTCAAATCAACGATGAAACACAGAAATTGCATCGATATTGAATACAAAATGCAAAATGTCGACTTATTTATAAGAGGAGTAACTCTTCTAATTGTTCGTGCTTTGAGCCTTTCCTGGGACAGCAGTATTAGATTCCGATGCACCATTGCAGGTTTACTGTATCCCTTGGACCTTAAAATCAACGATGAAACACAGAAATTGCATCGATATTGAATACAAAAGGCAAAATGTCGACTCATTTACAAGAGGAGTAACTCTTCTAATAGTTCGTGTTTGAGCCTTTCCTGGGACAGCAGTATTAGATTACGATGCACCATTGCAGGTTTACCTTATCACTTGGACTTTCAAATCAACGATGAAACACAGAAATTGCATCGATATTGAATACAAAAGGCAAAATGTCGACTTATTTATAAGAGGAGTAACTCTTCTAATACTTCGTGCTTTGAGCCTTTCCTGGGACAGCAGTATTAGATTCCGATGCACCATTGCAGGTTTAGTGTATCCCTTCGACCTTAAAATCAACGATGAAACACAGAAATTGCACCGATATTGAATAAAAAAGGCTAAATGTCGACTTATTTACAAGAGGAGTAACTCTTCTAATAGTTCGTGCTTTTAGCCTTTCCTGGGACAGCAGCAGTAGATCCTGATGCACCATTGCAGGTTTACTGTATCCCTTGGACCTTCAAATCAACGATGAAACACAGAAATTGCATCGATATTGAATACAAAAGGCAAAATGTCGACTTATTTATAAGAGGAGTACCTCTTCTAATAATTCGTGCTTTGAGCCTTACCTGGGACAGCATTATTAGATTCCGATGCACCATTGCAGGTTTACTGTATCCCTTGGACCTTCAAATCAACGATGAAACACAAAATTGCATCGCTATTGAATACAAAAGTCCAAATGTCGACTTATTTACAAGAGGAGAAACTCTTCTAATAGTTCGTGTTTTGAGCCTTTCCTGGGACAGCAATTTTAGATTCCGATGCACCATTGCAGGTTTACTGTATCCCTTGGTCGTTCAACTCAACGATGAAACACAGAAATTGCATCGATATTGAATACAAAAGGCAAAATGTCGACTGATTTACAAGATGTGTAACTCTTCTAATAGTTCGATCTTTGAGCATTTCCTGGGACGGCAGTATTAGATTCCGATGCACCATTGCAGGTTTACTGTATCCCTTGGACCTTCAAATGAACGATGAAACACAGAAATTGCATCGATATTGAATAAAAAATGCAAAATGTCGAATTATTTATAAGAGGAGTAACTCTTCTAATTGTTCGTGCTTTGAGCCTTTCCTGGCACAGCAGTATTAGATTCCGATGCACCATTGCAGGTTTACTGTATCCCTTGGACCTTCAAATCAACGATGAAACACAGAAATTGCATCGATATTGAATACAAAAGGCCAAATATCGACTTATTTATAAGAGGAGTAACTCTTCTAATAGTTCGTGCTTTGAGCCTTTCCTGGGACAGCAGTATTAGATTCCGATGCACCATTGCAGGTTAACTGTATCCCTTGGACCTTCAAATCAACGATGAAACACAGAAATTGCATCGAAGTTGAATACAAAAGGCAAAATGTCGACTTATTTATAAGAGGAGTAACTCTTCTAATAGTTCGTGCTTTGAGCCTCTCCTGGGACAGCAGTATTAGATTCCGATGCACCATTGCAGGTTTACTGTATCCCTTGGACCTTCAAATTGACGATGAAACACAGAAATTGCATCGATATTGAATACAAAAGGCAAAATGTCGACTTATTTATAAGAGGAGTACCTCTTCTAATATTTCGTGGTTTGAGCCTGAACTGGGACAGCATTATTAGATTCCGATGCACCATTGCAGGTTTACTGTATCCCTTGGACCTTCAAATCAACGATGAAACACAGAAATTGCATCGATATTGAATACAAAAGGCAAAATGTCGACTTATTTACAAGAGGAGTAGCTCTCCTAATAGTTCGTGCTTTTAGCCTTTCCTGGGACAGCAGTATTAGATTCCGATGCACCTTTGCAGGTTTACTGTATCCCTTGGACCTTAAAATCAACGATGAAACCCAGAATTTGCATCTATATTGAATACAAAATGCAATATTTCGGCTTATTTACAAGAGGAGTAACTCTTCTACTAGTTCGTGCTTTGAGCCTTTCCTGGGACAGCAGTATTAGATTCCGATGCACCATTGCAGGTTTACTGTATCCCTAGGACCTTCAAATCAACGATGAAAAACAGAAATTGCATCGATATTGAATACAAAAGGCAAAATGTCGACTTATTTACGAGAGGAGTAACTCTTCTAATAGTTCGTGCTTTTAGCCTTTCCTGTGACAGCAGTATTAGATTCCGATGAACCATTGCAGGTTTACTGGATACCTTGGACCTTCAAATCAACGATGAAACACAGAAATTGCATCGATATTGAATACAAAAGGCAAAATATCGATTTATTTATAAGAGGAGTAACTATTTTAATAGTTCGTGCTTTGAGCCTTTCCTGGGACAGCAGTATTAGATTCCGATGAACCATTGCAGGTTTACTGGATACCTTGGGCCTTCAAATCGACGATGAAACACAGAAATTGCATCGATATTGAATACAAAAGGCAAAATGTCGACTTATTTATAAGAGGAGTAACTCTTCTAATAGTTCGTGCTTTGAGCCTTTCCTGGGACAGCAGTATTAGATTCCGATGCACCACTGCAGGTTTACTGTATCCCTTGGACATTCAAATCAACGATGAAAAACAGAAATTGCATCGATATTGAATACAAAAGGCAAAATGTCGACTTATTTACGAGAGGAGTAACTCTTCTAATAGTTCGTGTTTTTAGCCTTTCCTGGGACAGCAGTATTAGATTCCGATGAACGATTGCAGGTTTACTGGATACCTTGGGCCTTCAAATCAACGATGAAACACAGAAATTGCATCGATATTGAATACAAAAGGCAAAATGTCGACTTATTTATAAGAGGAGTAACTCTTCAATTGTTCGTGCTTTGAGCCTTTCCTGGGACAGCAGTATTAGATTCCGATGCACCATTGCAGGTTTACTGTATCCCTTGGACCTTCAAATCAACGATGAAACACAGAAATTGCATCGATATTGAATAAAAAAGGCAAAATGTCGACTCATTTACAAGAGGAGTAACTCTTCTAATAGTTCGTGTTTGAGTCTTTCCTGGGACAGCAGTATTAGATTACGATGCACCATTGCAGGTTTACTATATCACTTGGAACTTCAAATCAACGATGAAACACAGAAATTGCATCGATATTGAATACAAAAGGCAAAATGTCGACTTATTTATAAGATTAGTAACTCTTCTAATACTTCGTGCTTTGAGCCTTTCCTGGGACAGCAGTATTAGATTCCGATGCACCATTGCAGGTTTAGTGTATCCCTTGGACTCTAAAATCAACGATGAAACACAGAAATTGCATCGATATTGAATAAAAAAGGCTAAATGTCGACTTATTTACAAGAGGAGTAACTCTTCTAATAGTTCGTGCTTTTAGCCACCCTGGGACAGCAGCAGTAGATCCTGATGCACCATTGCAGGTTTACTGTATCCCTTGGACCTTCAAATCAACGATGAAACACAGAAATTGCATCGATATTGAGTACAAAAGGCAAAATGTCGACTTATTTATAAGACGAGTACCTCTTCTAATAATTCGTGCTTTGAGCCTTACCTGGGACAGCATTATTAGATTCCGATGCACCATTGCAGGTTTACTGTATTCCTTGGACCCTCAAATCAACGATGAAACACAGAAATTGCATCGATATTGAATACAAAAGGCAAAATGTCGACTTATTTATAAGAGGGGTAACTCTTCTAATAGTTCGTGCTTTGAGCTTTTCCTGGGACAGCGGTATGAGACTCCGATGCACCATTGCAGGTTTAGTGTATCCCTTGGACCTTCAAAACAACGATGAAACACAGAAATTGCATCGATATTGAATACAAAATGCAAAATGTCGAGTTATTTATAAGAGGAGTAACTCTTCTAATAGTTCGTGCTTTGAGCCTTTCCTGGGACAGCAGTATTAAATTCCGATGCACCATTGCAGGTTTACTGTATCCCTTGGACCTTCAAATCAACGATGAAACACAGAAATTGCAACGATATTGAATAAAAGGCAAAATTTCGACTTATTTACAAGAGGAGTAACTCTTCTAATAATTCGTGCTTTGAGCCTTACCTGGGACAGCATTATTAGATTCCGATGCACCATTGCAGGTTTACTGTATCCTTTGGACCTTCAAATCAACGATGAAACACAGAAATTGCATCGATATTGAATACAAAAGGCAAAATGTCGACTTATTTACAAGAGGAGTAGCTCTTCTAATAGTTCGTGCTTTTAGCCTTTCCTGGGACAGCAGTATTAGATTCCGATGCACCATTGCAGGTTTACTGTATCCCCTGGACCTTCAAATCAACGATGAAACACAGAATTTGCATCTATATTGAATACAAAATGCAATATTTCGACTTGTTTACAAGGGGAGTAACTCTTCTAATAGTTCGTGTTTTGAGCCTTTCCTGGGACAGCAGTATTAGATTTCGATGCACCATTGCAGGTTTAGTGTATCCCTTGGACCTTCAAATCAACGATGAAACACAGAAATTGCATCGATATTGAATACAAAAGACAAAATGTCGACTTATTTACGAGAGGAGTAACTCTTCTAATAGTTCGTGCTTTGAGCCTTTCCTGGGACAGCAGTATTAGAATCCGATGCACCATTGCAGGTTTACTGTATACCTTGGGCCTTCAAATCAACGATGAAACACAGAAATTGCATCGATATTGAATACAAAAGGCTAAATGTCGACTTATTTATAAGGGGAGTAACTCTTCTAATAGTTCGTGCTTTGAGCCTTTCCTGGGACAGCTAAATTAGATTCCGATGCTCCATTGCAGGTTTAGTGTATCCCTTGGACTCTAAAATCAACGATGAAACACAGAAATTGCATCGATATTGAATAAAAAAGGCTAAATGTCGACTTATTTACAAGAGGAGTAACTCTTCTAATAGTTCGTGCTTTTAGCCATCCTGGGACAGCAGCTGTAGATCCTGATGCACCATTGCAGGTTTACTGTATCCCTTGGACCTTCAAATCAACGATGAAACACAGAAATTGCATCGATATTGAGTACAAAAGGCAAAATGTCGACTTATTAATAAGACGAGTACCTCTTCTAATAATTCGTGCTTTGAGCCTTACCTGGGACAGCATTATTAGATTCCGATGCACCATTGCAGGTTTACTGTATTCCTTGGACCCTCAAATCAACGATGAAACACAGAAATTGCATCGATATTGAATACAAAAGGCAAAATGTCGACTTATTTATAAGAGGGGTAACTCTTCTAATTGTTCGTGCTTTGAGCTTTTCCTGGGACAGCGGTATGAGACTCCGATGCACCATTGCAGGTTTAGTGTATCCCTTGGACCTTCAAAACAACGATGAAACACAGAAATTGCATCGATATTGAATACAAAAGGCAAAATGTCGAGTTATTTATAAGAGGAGTAACTCTTCTAATAGTTCGTGCTTTGAGCCTTTCCTGGGACAGCAGTATTAAATTCCGATGCACCATTGCAGGTTTACTGTATCCCTTGGACCTTCAAATCAACGATGAAACACAGAAATTGCATCGATATTGAATAAAAGGCAAAATTTCGACTTATTTACAAGAGGAGTACCTCTTCTAATAATTCGTGCTTTGAGCCTTACCTGGGACAGCATTATTAGATTCCGATGCACCATTGCAGGTTTACTGTATCCTTTGGACCTTCAAATCAACGATGAAACACAGAAATTGCATCGATATTGATTACAAAAGGCAAAATGTCGACTTATTTACAAGAGGAGTAACTCTTCTAATAGTTCGTGCTTTTAGCCTTTCCTGGGACAGCAGTATTAGATTCCGATGCACCATTGCAGGTTTACTGTATCCCCTCGACCTTCAAATCAACGATGAAACACAGAATTTGCATCTATATTGAATACAAAATGCAATATTTCGACTTATTTACAAGAGGAGTAACTCTTCTAATAGTTCGTGCTTTGAGCCTTTCCTGGGACAGCAGTATTAGATTTCGATGCACCATTGCAGGTTTAGTGTATCCCTTGGACTTTCAAATCAACGATGAAACACAGAAATTGCATCGATATTGAATACAAAAGACAAAATGTCGACTTATTTACGAGAGGAGTAACTCTTCTAATAGTTCGTGCTTTGAGCCTTTCCTGGGACAGCAGTATTAGAATCCGATGCACCATTGCAGGTTTACTGTATACCTTGGGCCTTCAAATCAACGATGAAACACAGAAATTGCATCGATATTGAATACAAAAGGCTAAATGTCGACTTATTTATAAGGGGAGTAGCTCTTCTAATAGTTCGTGCTTTGAGCCTTTCCTGGGACAGCTAAATTAGATTCCGATGCACCATTGCAGGTTTACTGTATCCCTTGGACCTTAAAATCAACGATGAAACACAGAAATTGCATCGATATTGAATACAAAAGGCAAAATGTCGACTTATTTATAAGAGGAGTAACTCTTCTAATAGTTCGTTCTTTTAGCCTTTCCTGGGACAGCAGTTTAGATTCCGATGCACCATTGCAGGTTTACTGTACACCCTTGGACCTTCAAAGAAACGATGAAACACAGAAATTGCATCGATATTGAATACAAAACGCAAAATGTCGACTTATTTACAAGAGGACTAACTCTTCTAATAGGTCGTGCCTTGAACTTTTCCTGGGACAGCGGTATTAGATTCCGATGCACCATTGCAGGTTTAGTGTATCCCTTGGACCCTCAAATCATTCGAAGAAACACAGAAATTGCATCGATATTGAATACAAAATGCTAAATGTCGACTTATTTACAAGAGGAGTAGCTCTTCTAATTGTTTGTGCTTTTAGCCTTTCCTGGGACAGCAGTATTAGATTCCGATGCACCATTGCAGGTTTACTGTATACCTTTGACCTTCAAATCAACGATGAAACACAGAAATTGCATCGATATTGAATACAAAGGCTAAATGTCGACTTATTTATAAGAGGAGTAACTCTTCTAATAGTTCGTGCTTTGAGCCTTTCCTGGGACAGCAGTACTAGATTCCGATGCACCATTGCAGGTTTGCTGTATCCCTTGGACCTTAAAATCAACGATGACACACAGAAATTGCATCGATATTGAATACAAAAGGCAAAATGTCGACTTATTTATAAGAGGAGTAACTCTTCTAATAGTTCGTGCTATGAGCCTTTCCTGGACAGCAGTACTAGATTCCGATGCACCATTGCAGGTTTGCTGTATCCCTTGGACCTTAATATCAACGATGAAACACAGAAATTGCATCGATATTGAATACAAAAGGCAAAATGTCGACTTATTTACTAAAGGTGTAACTCTTCTAATAGTTCGTGCTTTGAGCATTTCCTGGGACAGCAGTATTAGATTCCGATGCACCATTGCAGGTTTACTGTATACCTTGGACCTTCAAATCAACGATGAAACACAGAAAATGCATCGATATTGAATACAAAAGGCAAAATGTCGACTTATTTACAAGAGGAGCAACTCTTCTAATAGCTCATGACTTGAGCCTTTCCTGGGACAGTAGTATTAGATTCCGATGCACCATTGCTGGTTTGCTGTATCCCTTGGACGTTCAAATCAACGATTATACACAGAAATTGCATCGCTATTGAATACAGAAGGCCAAATGTGGCCTTATTTATAAGAGGAGTAAGTCTTCTAATAGTTCGTGTTTTGAGCCTTTCCTGGGACAGCAGCATTAGATTCCGATGCACCATTACAGGTTTACTGTATCCCTTGGACCTTCAACTCAACGATGAAACACAGAAATTGCATCGAGATTGAATACAAAAGGAAAAATGTCGACTTATTTACAAGAGGAGCAACTCTTCTAATTGTTCGTGCTTTGAGCATTTCCTGGGACAGCAGTATTGGATTCCGATGCACCATTGCAGGTTTACTGTATACCTTGGGCCTTCAAATCAACGATGAAACACAGAAATTGCATCGATATTGAATACAAAAGGCTAAATGTCGACTTATTTATAAGGGGAGTAACTCTTCTAATAGTTCGTGCTTTGAGCCTTTCCTGGGACAGCTAAATTAGATTCCGATGCACCATTGCAGGTTTACTGTATCCCTTGGACCTTAAAATCAACGATGAAACACAGAAATTGCATCGATATTGAATACAAAAGGCAAAATGTCGACTTATTTATAAGAGGAGTAACTCTTCTAATAGTTCGTTCTTTTAGCCTTTCCTGGGACAGCAGTTTAGATTCCGATGCACCATTGCAGGTTTACTGTACACCCTTGGACCTTCAAAGAAACGATGAAACACAGAAATTGCATCGATATTGAATACAAAACGCAAAATGTCGACTTATTTACAAGAGGACTAACTCCTCTAATAGGTCGTGCCTTGAACTTTTCCTGGGACAGCGGTATTAGATTCCGATGCACCATTGCAGGTTTAGTGTATCCCTTGGACCCTCAAATCATTCGAAGAAACACAGAAATTGCATCGATATTGAATACAAAATGCTAGATGTCGACTTATTTACAAGAGGAGTAGCTCTTCTAATTGTTTGTGCTTTTAGCCTTTCCTGGGACAGCAGTATTAGATTCCGATGCACCATTGCAGGTTTACTGTATACCTTTGACCTTCAAATCAACGATGAAACACAGAAATTGCATCGATATTGAATACAAAGGCTAAATGTCGACTTATTTATAAGAGGAGTAACTCTTCTAATAGTTCGTGCTTTGAGCCTTTCCTGGGACAGCAGTACTAGATTCCGATGCACCATTGCAGGTTTGCTGTATCCCTTGGACCTTAAAATCAACGATGACACACAGAAATTGCATCGATATTGAATACAAAAGGCAAAATGTCGACTTATTTATAAGAGGAGTAACTCTTCTAATAGTTCGTGCTGTGAGCCTTTCCTGGGACAGCAGTATTAGTTTACGTTGCACCATTGCAGGTTAACTATATCACTTGGACCTTCAAATCAACGATGAAACACAGAAATTGCATCGATATTGAATACAAAAGGCAAAATGTCGACTTTTTTATAAGAGGAGTAACTCTTCTAATAGTTCGTGCTTTGAGCCTTTCCTGGGACAGCAGTATTAGATTCCGATGCACCATTGCAGGTTTACTGTATCCCTTGGACCTTAAAATCAACGGTGAAACACAGAAATTGCATCGATATTGAATACAAAAGGCAAAATGTCGACTTATTTACAAGATGTGTAACTCTTCTAATAGATCGTGCTTTGAGCATTACCTGGGACAGCAGTATTAGATTCCGATGCACCAATGCGGGTTTACTGTATCCCTGGGACCTTCAAATCAACGATGAAACACAGAAATTGCATCGATATTGAATACAAAAGGCAAAATGTCGACTTATTTACAAGAGGAGTAACTCTTCTAATTGTTCGTGCTTTTAGCCTTTCCTAAGACAGCAGTATTAGATTCCGATGCACCATTGAAGGTTTACTGTATCCCTTGGACCTTCAAGTCAACGATGAAACTCAGAAATTGCATCGATATTGAATACAAATGGCAAAATGTCAACATATTTATATGAGGAGTAACTCTTCTAATAGTTCATGATTTGAGCCTTTCCTGGGACAGCAGTATTAGATTCCGATGCACCATTGCAGGTTTACTGAATCCCTTGGACTTACAAATGAACGATGAAACACAGAAATTGCATCGATATTGAATACAAAAGGCAAAATGTCGACTTATTTATAAGAGGAGTAACTCTTCTAATAGTTCGTGCTTTGAGCCATTCCTGGGACAGCAGTATTAGATTCCGATGCACCATTGCAGGTTTACTGTATCCCTTGAAACTTCAAATGAACGATGAAACACAGAAATTGCATCGATATTGAATACAAAAGGCAAAATGTCGACTTATTTATAAGAGGAGTAACTCTTCTAATAGTTCGTGCTTTGAGCCTTTCCTGGGACAGCAGTATTAGATTCCGATGCACCATTGCAGGTTTAGTGTATCCCTTGGACCTTCAAATCAACAATGAAACACAGAAATTGCATCGATATTGAATACAAAATGCTAAATGTCGACTTATTTACAAGAGGAGTAACTCTTCTAATAGTTCGTGCTTTGAGCCTTTCCTGGGACAGAAGTATTAGATTCCGATGCACCATTGCAGGTTTACTGAATACCTTTGACCTTCAAATCAAAGATCAATCACAGAAATTGCATCGATTTTGAATACAAAAGGCTAAATGTCGAATTACTTTTAAGAGGAGTAACTCTTCTAATTGTTCGTGCATTGAGCCTTTCCTGGGACAGCAGTATTAGATTCCGATGCACCATTGCAGGTTTACTGTATCCCTTGGACCTTAAAATCAACGATGAAACACAGAAATTGCATCGTTATTGATTACAAAAGGCAAAATGTCGACTCATTTACAAGAGGAGTAACTCTTCTAATAGTTCGTGCTTTGAGCCTTTCCTGGGACGGCAGCATTAGATTACAATGCACCATTGCAGGTTAACTATATCACTTGGACCTTCAAATCAACGATGAAACACAGAAATTGCATCGATATTGAATACAAAAGCAAAATGTCGACTTATTTACAAGAGGAGTAACTCTTCTAATAGTTCCTGCTTTGAGCTTTACCTGGGACAGCAGTATTAGATTCCGATGCACCATTGCAGGTTTACTAAATCCCTTGGACCTTCAAATCAACGATGAAACACAGAAATTGCATCGATATTGAATACAAAAGGCAAAATGTCGACTTATTTATAAGAGGAGTAACTCTTCTAATAGTTCGTGCTTTGAGTCTTTCCTAAGACAGCAGTGTTAGATTCCGATGCACCATTGAAGGTTTACTGTATCCCTTGGACCTTCAAGTCAACGATGAAACACAGAAATTGCATCGATATTGAATACAAAAGGCAAAATGTCAACTTATTTATAAGAGGAGTAACTCTTCTAATAGTTCATGATTTGAGCCTTTCCTGGGACAGCAGCATTAGATTCCGATGCACCATTGCAGGTTTACTGTATCCCTTTGACCTTCGAATCAACGATGAAACACAGAAATTGCATCGATATTGAATACAAAAGGCTAAATGTCGACTTATTTACAAGAGGATTAACTCTTGTAATATTTCGTGCTTTGAGCCTTTCCTGGGACAGCAGTATTAGATTCCGATGCACCATTGCAGGTTTACTGTATCCCTTGGACCTTCAAATCAACGATGAATCACAGAAATTGCATCGATATTGAATACAAAAGGCAAAATATCGACCTATTTACAAGAGGAGTAACTCTTCTAATAGTTCGTGCTTTGAGCCTTTATTGGGACAGCAGTATTAGATTCAGATGCACCATTGCTGGTTTACTGTATCCGTTGGACCTTCAAATCAACGATGAAACACAGAAATTGCATCGATATTGAATACAAAATGCAAAATGTCGACTTATTTACAAGAGGTGTAACTCTTCTAATAGTTCGTGCTTTTAGCCTTTCCTGGGACAGCAGTATTAGATTCCGATGCACCATTGCAGGTTTACTGAACCCCTTGGACCTTAAAATCAACGATGAAAAACAGAAATTGCATCGATATTGAATACAAAAGGCAAAATGTCGACTCATTTACAAGAGGAGTAACTCTTCTAATAGTTCGTGCTTTGAGCCTTTCCTGGGACAGCAGCATTAGATTACGATGCACCATTAGAGGTTAACTATATCACTTGGACCTTCAAATCAACGATGAAACACAGAAATTGCATCGATATTGAATACAAAAGGCAAAATATCGACTTATTTATAAGAGGAGTAACTCTTCTAATAGTTCGTGCTTTGAGCCTTTCCTGGGACAGCAGTATTAGATTCCGATGCACCATTGCAGGTTTACTGTATCCGTTGGACCTTCAAATCAACGATGAAACACAGAAATTGCATCGATATTGAATACAAAATGCAAAATGTCGACTTATTTACAAGAGGAGTAACTCTTCTAATAGTTCGTGCTTTTAGCCTTTCCTGGGACAGCAGTATTAGATTCCGATGCACCATTGCAGGTTTACTGAACCCCTTGGACCTTAAAATCAACGATGAAACACAGAAATTGCATCGATATTGAATACAAAAGGCAAAATGTCGACTCATTTACAAGAGGAGTAACTCTTCTAATAGTTCGTGCTTTGAGCCTTTCCTGGGACAGCAGCATTAGATTACGATGCACCATTAGAGGTTAACTATATCACTTGGACCTTCAAATCAACGATGAAACACAGAAATTGCATCGATATTGAATACAAAAGGCAAAATGTCGACTTATTTATAAGAGGAGTAACTCTTCTAATAGTTCGTGCTTTGAGCCTTTCCTGGGACAGCAGTATTAGATTCCGATGCACCATTGCAGGTTTACTGTATCCCTTGGACCTTAAAATCAACGGTGAAACACAGAAATTGCATCGATATTGAATACAAAAGGCAAAATGTCGACTTATTTACAAGAGGTGTAACTCTTCTAATAGATCGTGCTTTGAGCATTTCCTGGGACAGCAGTATTAGATTCCGATGCACCAATGCGGGTTTACTGTATCCCTGGGACCTTCAAATCAACGATGAAACACAGAAATTGCATCGATATTGAATACAAAAGGCAAAATGTCGACTTATTGACAAGAGGAGTAACTCATCTAATAGTTCGTGCTTTTAGCCTTTCCTGGGACAGGAGTATTAGATTCCGATGCACCATTGGAGGTTTACTGTATCCCTTGGACCTTGAAATCAACTATGAAACACAGAAATTGCATCGATATTGAATACAAAAGGCAAAATGTCGACTTATTTACAAGAGGAGTAACTCTTCTAATAGTTCGTGCTTTGAGCTTTACCTGGGACAGCAGTATTAGATTCCGATGCACCATTGCAGGTTTACTAAATCCCTTGGACCTTCAGATCAACGATGAAACACAGAAATTGCATCGATATTGAATACAAAAGGCAAAATATCGACGTATTTACAAGAGGAGTAACTCTTCTAATAGATCGTGCTTTGAGCCTTTATTGGGACAGCAGTATCAGATTCAGATGCACTATTGCTGGTTTACTGTATCCGTTGGACCTTCAAATCAACGATGAAACACAGAAATTGCATCGATATTGAATACAAAAGGCAAAATGTCGACTTATTTACAAGAGGAGTAACTCTTCTAATAGTTCGTGCTTTTAGCATTTCCTGGGACAGCAGTATTAGATTCCGATGCACCATTGCTGGTTTACTGAACCCCTTGGACCTTCAAATCAACGATGAAACACAGAAATTCCATCGATATTGAATTCAAAAGTTTAAATGTCGACTTATGTACAAGAGGAGTAACTCTTCTAATAGTTCGTGCTTTGAGCCTTTCCTGGGACAGCAGAATTAGATTCCGATGCACCATTGCAGGTTTACTGTATCCCTTGGACCTTCAAATCAACGATGAAACACAGAAATTGCATCGATATTGAACACAAAAGCAAAATATCGACTTATTTATAAGAGGAGTAACTCATCTAACAGTTCGTGCATTGAGCCTTTCCTGGGACAGCAGTTTTAGATTCCGATGCACCATTGCAGGTTTAGTGTATCCCTTGGACCTACAAATCAACGATGAAACACAGAAATTGCATCGATATTGAATACAAAAAGCAAAATGTCGACTTATTTATAAGAGGAGTAACTCTTCTAATAGTTCGTGCTTTTAGCCTTTCCTGGGGCAGCAGTATTAGATTCCGATGTACCATAGCAGGTTTACTGCATCCCTTGGACCTCCAAATCAACGATGAAACACAGAAATTGATTCGATATTGAATACAAAATGCAAAATGTCGACTTATTTACAAGAGGAGTAACACTTCTAATAGTTCGTGGCTTGAGCCTTTCCTGGGACAGCAGTAGTAGATTCCGATGCACCACATCAGGTTTACTGTATCCCTTGGACCATCAAATGAACGATGAAACACAGAAATTGCATCGATATTCAATACAAAACTCCAAATGTCGACTTATTTACAAGAGGAATCACTCTTCTAATAGTTCGTGCTTTGAGCCTTTCTTGGGACAGCAGTATTAGATTCCGATGCACCATTGCAGGTTTACTGTATCCCTTGGACCTTTAAATCAACGATGAAACACAGAAATTGCATCTATATTGAATACAAAATGCAAAATTTCGACTTATTTATAAGAGGAGTAACTCTTCTAACTGTTCGTGCATTGAGCCTTTCCTGGGACAGCAGTATTAGATTCCGATGCACCATTGCAGGTTTACTGTATCCCTTTGACCTTCAAATCAACGTTGAAACACAGAAATTGAATCGATATTGAATACAAAAGGCAAAATGTCGACTTATTTATAAGAGGAGTAACTCTTCTAAATGTTCGTGCATTGAGCCTTTCCTGGGACAGCAGTATTACATTCCGAAGCACCATTGCAGGCTTACTGTATCCCTTGGACTTTAAAATCAACGATGAAACACAGAAATAGCATCGATATTGAATACAAAAAGCAAAATGTCGACTTATTTATAAGAGGAGTAACTCTTCTAATAGTTCGTGATTTTAGCCTTTCCTGGGACAGCAGTATTATATCACGATGCATCATTGCAGATTTACTGTATCCCTTGGACCTTCAAAACAACGATGAAACACAGAAATTGCATCGATATTCAATAACAGACGCAAAAGTTCGACTTATTTACAAGAGGAGTAACTCTTAAAATAGTTCGTGCTTTGAGCCTTTCCTGGGACAGCAGTATTAGATTCCGATGCACCATTGCAGGTTTACTGTATCCCTTGGACCTTAAAATCAACGATGAAACACAGAAATTGCATCGATATTGAATAAAAATGGCAAAATGTCGACTTATTTACAAGAGGAGTAACTCTTCTAATAGTTCGTGCTTTGAGCCTTTCCTGGGACAGCAGTATTAGATTCCGATGCACCATTGTAGGTTTACTGTATCCCTTTGACCTTCGAATCAACGATGAAACACAGAAATTGCATCGATATTGAATACAAACGGCTAAATGTCGACTTATTTACAAGACGAGTAACTCTTATAATGGTTCGTGCTTTTAGAATTTCCTGGGACAGCAGTATTAGATTCCGATGCACCATTGCAGGTTAACTGTATCCCTATGACCTTCAAATCAACGATGAAACACAGAAATTGCATCAATATTGAATACAAATGGAAAATGTCGACTTATTTACAAGGGGAGTGACACTTCTAGTAGTTCGTGGTTTGAGCTTTTCCTGGGACCGTAGTATTAGATTCCGATGCACCATTGCAAATTTACTGTATCCCTTTTACCTTCAAATCAACGATGAAAAACCGAAATTGCATCGATATTGAATACAAAAGGCAAGATGTCGACTTATTTATGAGAGGAGTAACTCTTCTAATATTTCGTGCTTTCAGCCTTTCCTGGGGCAGCAGTATTAGATTCCGATGCACCATTGCAGGTTTACTGTATCCCTTGGACCTTCAAATCAACGATGAAACACAGAAATTGCATCGATATTGAATACAAAAGGCAAAATATCGACCTATTTACAAGAGGAGTAACTCTTCTAATAGTTCGTGCTTTGAGCTTTTATTGGGACAGCAGTATTAGATTCAGATGCACCATTGCTGGTTTACTGTATCCGTTGGACCTTCAAATCAACGATGAAACACAGAAATTGCATCGATATTGAATACAAAAGGCAAAATGTCGATTATTTACAAGAGGAGTAACTCTTCTAATAGTTCGTGCTTTTAGCCTTTCCTGGGACAGCAGTATTAGATTCCGATGCACCATTGCAGGTTTACTGAACCCCTTTGACCTTCAAATCAACGATGAAATACAGAAATTCCATCGATATTGAATACAAAAATTTCAATGTCGACTTATGTACAAGAGGAGTAACTCTTCTAATAGTTCGTGCTTTGAGCCTTTCCTGGGACAGCAGTATTAGATTCCGATGCACCATTGCAGGTTTACTGTATCCCTTGGACCTTCAAATCAACGATGAAACACAGAAATTGCATCGATATTGAATACAAAAGCAAAATATCGACTTATTTATAAGAGGAGTAACTCTTCTAACTGTTCGTGCATTGAGCCTTTCCTGGAACAGCAGTATTAGATTCCGATGCACCATTGCAGGTTTACTGTATCCCTTGGACCTTCAAATCAACGATGAAACACAGAAATTGCATCGATATTGAATACAAAAGCAAAATATCGACTTATTTATAAGAGGAGTAACTCTTCTAACTGTTCGTGCTTTGAGCCATTCTTGGGACAGCAGTATTAGATTCCGATGCACCATTGCAGGTTTACTGTATCCCTTGGACCTTTAAATCAACGATGAAACACAGAAATTGCATCTATATTGAATACAAAAGGCAAAATTTCGACTTATTTATAAGAGGAGTAACTCTTCTAACTGTTCGTGCATTGAGCCTTTCCTGGGACAGCAGTATTAGATTCCGATGCACCATTGCAGGTTTACTGTATCCCTTTGACCTTCAAATCAACGTTGAAACACAGAAATTGCATCGATATTGAATACAAAAGGCAAAAAGTCGACTTATTTTCAAGAGGAGTAACTCTTCTAATAAATCGTGATTTTAGCCTTTCCTGGGACGGCAGTATGAGATTCCGATGCACCATTGCAGGTTTACTGTATCCCTTGGACCTTAAAATCAACGATGAAATACAGAAATATCATCGATATTGAATACAAAAAGCAAAATGTCGACTTATTTATGAGACGAGTAACTCTTCTAATAGTTCGTGATTTTAGCCTTTCCTGGGACAGCAGTTTTATATCACGATGCATCATTGCAGATTTACTGCATCCCTTGGACCTTCAAAACAACGATGAAACACAGAAATTGCATCGATATTGAATAACAAACGCAAAAGGTCGACTTATTTACAAGAGGAGTAACTCTTAAAATAGTTCGTGCTTTGAGCCTTTCCTGGGACAGCAGTATTAGATTCCGATGCACCATTGCAGGTTAACTGTATCCCTATGACCTTCAAATCAACGATGAAACACAGAAATTGCATCAATATTGAATACAAATGGAAAATGTCGACTTATTTACAAGAGGAGTAACTCTTCTAATAGTTCGTGATTTGAGCCTTTCCTGGGACAGCAGTATTAGATTCCGATGCACCATAGCAGCTTTACTGTATCCCTTGGACCTTCAAATCAAAGATGAAGCACAGAAATTGCATCGATATTGAATACAAATTTCAAAATGTCGACTTATTTACAAGAGGAGTGACACTTCTAATAGTTCGTGGTTTGTGCTTTTCCTGGGACCGTAGTATTAGATTCCGATGCACCATTGCAAATTTACTGTATCCCTTTTACCTTCAAATCAACGATGAAAAACAGAAATTGCATCGATATTGAATACAAAAGGCAAGATGTCGACTTATTTATAAGAGGAGTAACTCTTCTAATATTTCGTGCTTTGAGCCATTCCTGGGACAGCAGTATTAGATTACGATGCATCATTGCAGGTTTACTGTATCCCTTGGTCCTTCAAATCAACGATGAAACACAGAAATTGCATCGATACTGAATACAAAAGGCTAAATGTCGACTTATTTACAAGAGGAGTAACTCTTCTAATAGTTCGTGCTTTGAGCCTTTCCTGGGACACACAGTATTAGATTCAGATGCACCACTGCTGGTTTACTGTATCCGTTGGACCTTCAAATCAACGATGAAACCCAGAAATTGCATCGATATTGAATAGAAAAGGCAAATTGACGAATTATTTACAAGAGGAGTAACTCTTCTAATAGTTCGTGCTTTTAGCCTTTCCTGGGACAGTAGTGTTAGATTCCGATGCACCATTGCAGCTTTACTATATCGCTTGGACCTTCAAATCAACGATGAAACACAGAAATTGCATCGATATTGAATACAAAAGGCAAAATGTCGACTTATTTACAAGAGGAGTAACCCTTCTAATAGTTCGTGCTATGAGCTTTTCCTGGGACAGCAGTATTACATTCCGATGCACCATTGGAGGTTTACTGTATCCCTTGGAACTTCAAATCAACGATGAAACACAGAAATTGCGTCGATATTGAATACAAAAGGCAAAATGTTGACTTATTTACAAGGGGAGTAACTCTTCTAATAGTTCGTGCTTTAGCCTTTCCTGGGACAGCAGAATTAGATTCCGATGCACCATTGCAGCTTTCCTGTATCCCCTGGACCTTCAAATCAACGATGAAACACAGAAATTGCATCGACATTGAATACAAAATGCAAAATGTCGACTTATTTATAAGAGGAGTAACTTTTCTAACTGGTCGTGCATTGAGCCTTTCCTGGGACAGCAGTATTAGATTCCGATGCACCATTGCAGGTTTACTGTATCCCTTGGACCTACAAATCAACGATGAAACACAGAAATTGCATCTATATTGAATACAAGAGGCAAGATGTCGACTTATTTACAAGAGGAGTAACTCTTCTAATAGTTCGTGCTTTAGCCTTTCCTGGGACAGCAGTATTAGATTCCGATGCACCATTGCAGGATTACTGTATCCCTTTGACCTTCGAATCAAAGATAAAACACAGAAATTGCATTGATATCGAACACAACAGGCTAAATGTCGACTTATTTACAAGAGGAGTAACTCTTCCAATAGTTCGTGATTTTAAAATTTCCTGGGACAGCAGTATTAGATTCCGATGCACCATTGCATGTATACTGTATCCCTTGGACCTTCAAATCAACGATGAAACACAGAAATTGTATCAATATTGAATACAAAAGGCAAGATGTCGACTTATTTACATGAGGTGTAACTCTTCTAATAGTTCGTGCTTTTAGCGTTTCCTAGGACAGTAGAATTAGATTCCGATGCACAATTGCAGCTTTACAGTATCCCTTGGATCTTCAAATCAACGATGAAACACAGAAATTGCATCGATATTGAATACAAATGGAAAATATCGACTTATTTACAAGAGGAGTAACACTTCTAGTAAATCGTGCTTTGGGCCTTTCCTGGGACAGCAGTATTAGATTACGATGCATTATTGCATGTTTACTGTATCCCTTGGACCTTCAAATCAACGATGAAACACAGAAATTGCATCAATATTGAATACAAAAGGCAAGATGTCGACTTATTTACAAGAGGTGTAACTCTTCTAATAGCTCGTGCTTTTAGCGTTTCCTAGGACAACAGAATTAGATTCCGATGCACCATTGCAGCTTTACTGTATCCCTTGGATCTTCAAATCAACGATGAAACACAGAAATTGCATCGATATTGAATACAAAATGCAAAATGTCGACTTATTTACAAGAGGAGTAACACTTCTAATAGATCGTGCTTTGAGCCATTCCTGGGACAGCAGTATTAGATTACGATGCACCATTGCACTTTTAATGTATCCCTTGGACCTTCAACTCAACGATGAAACACAGAAATTGCATCGATAATAAATATAAAAGGCAAAATGTCGACTTATTTAAAAGAGGAGAAACTCTTCAAATTGCTCGTGCTTTGAGCCTTTCCTGGGACAGCAGGATTAGATTCCGATACACCATTGCAGGTTTACTATATCCCTTGGACCTTCAATGCAACGATGAAAGACAGAAATTGCGTCGATATTGAATACAAAAGCCAAAATGTCAACTTATTTACAAGAGGAATAACTCTTATAATAATTCGTAATTTTAGCCCTTCCTGGGTCAGCAGTATTAGATTCCGATGCACCATTGCAGGTTAACTGTATCCCTTGGACCTTCGAATCAACGATGAAACACAGAAATTGCATCGATATTGAATACAAAAGGCAAGATGTCCACTTATTTACAAGAGGTGTAACTCTTCTAATAGTTCGTGCTTTAGCGTTTCCTAGGACAGCAGAATTAGATTCCGATGCACCATTGTAGCTTTACTGTATCCCTTGGACCTTCAAATCAACGATGTAACACAGAAATTGCATCGATATTGAATACAAAATGCAAAATGTCGAATTTTTTACAAGAAAAGTAACACTTCTAATAGATCGTGCTTTGAGCCATTCCTGGGACAGCAGTACTAGATTACGATGCATCATTGCAGGTTTACTGTATCCCTTGGACCTTCAAATCAACGATGGAACACAGAATTTGCATCGATAATGAATACAAAATGCAAAATGTTGACTTATTTACAAGAGCAGTGACACTTCTAATAGTTCGAGCTTTGAACCTTTCCCGGGACAGCAATATTAGATTCCGATGAACCATTGCAAATTTACTTTAGCCCTTGGACCTTCAAATCAACGATGAAACACAGAAATTGCATCGACATTGAATACAAAAGGCAAGAAGTCGAATTATTTATAAGAGGAGTAAGTCTTCTAATAGTTCGTGCTTTGAACCATTCCTGGGACAGCAGTATTAGTTTACGATGTATCATTGCAGGTTTACTGTATCCCTTCGTCCTTCAAATCAACGATGAAATTGAGAAATTGCATCGATATTGGATACAAAAGGCAAATTGACGACTTATTTACAAGTGGAGTAACTCTTCTAATAGTTCGTGCTTTTAGCCTATCCTGGGACAGCAGTATTAGATTCGGATGCACCATTGCAGTTTTACTGTATCACTTGGACCTTCGGATCAACGATGAAACACAGAATTTGCATCGATATTGGATAAAAAAGGCAAATTGACGACTTATTTACAAGAGGAGTAACTCTTCTAACTGTTCGTGAATTTTGCCTTTCCTGGGACAGCAGTATTAGATTACGATGCACCATTGCAGGTTTATTGTATCCCTTGGACCTTCAAATCAACGATGAAACACAGAAATTGCTTCGATATTGAATACAAATGGCAAAATGTCGACTTATTTACAAGAGGAGTAACTCTTCTAATAGTTCGTGTTTTAGCCTTTCCTGGGACAGCAGTATTAGATTCCGATGCACCATTGCAGATTTACTGTATCCCTTTGACCTTCAAATCAACGATGAAACACAGAAATTGCATCGATATTGAATACAAAATGCAAAATTTCGACTTATTTACAAGAGGAGTAACACTTCTAATAGATCGTGCTATGAGCCATTCCTGGGACAGCAGTACCAGATTACGATGCATCATTGCAGGTTTACTGTATCCCTTGGACCTTCCAATCAACGATGGAACACAGAAATTGCATCGATATTGAATACAAAATGCAAAATGTCGACTTATTTACAAGAGGAGTGACACTTCTGATAGTTCGAGCTTTGAGCCTTTCCTGGGACAGCAGTATTAGATTCCGATGAACCATTGCAAATTTACTTTAGCCCTTAAACCTTCAAATCAACGATGAAACACAGAAATTGCATTGATATTGAATACAAAAGGCAAGATGTCGAATTATTTATAAGAGGAGTAAGTCTTCTAATATTTCGTGCTTTGAGCCTTTCCTGGGACTGCAGTATTAGATTCCGATGCACCATTGGAGGTTTACTGTATCCCTTGGACCTTCAAATCAACGATGAAACACAGAAATTGCATCGATATTGGATACAAAAAGCAAAATGTTGACTTATTTACAAGAGTAGTAACTCTTCTAATAGTTCGTGCTTTGAGCCTTTCCCGGGACAGCAGTATTAGATTCCGATGCACCATTGCAGGTTTAGTGTATCCCTTGGACCTTCAAATCAACGATTAAACACAGAAATTGCATCGATAATGAATACAAAAGGCAAGATGTCAACTTATTTATAAGAGGAGTAACTCTTCTAATAGTTCGTGCTTTGATCCTTTCCTGGGACAGCAGTATTAGATACCGATGCATCATTGCAGGTTTAGTGTATCCATTGGACCTTCAAATCAACGATGAAACACAGAAATTGCATCGATATTGAATACAAAAGGCAAGATGTCGACTTATTTACAAGAGGAGTAACTCTTCTAATAGTTCGTGATTTTAGCCTTTCCTGGGACAGCAGAATTATATTCCGATGCACCATTGCAGCTTTACTGTATCCCTTGGACCTTCAAATCAACGATGAAACACAGAAATTGCATCGATATTGAATACAACGTGCAAAATGTCGACTTATTTATAAGAGGAGTAACAATTCTAACAGTTCGTGCATTGAGCCTTATCTGGGACAGCAGTATTAGATTCCGATGCACCTTTGCAGGTTTTCTGTATCCCTTGGACCTACAAATCAACGATGAAACACAGAAATTGCGTCGATATTGAATACAAAAGGCAAAATGTCGACTTATTTATAAGAGGAGTAACTCTTCAAATTGCTCGTGCTTTGAGCCTTTCCTGGGACAGCAGGATTAGATTCCGATACACCATTGCAGGTTTACTATATCCCTTGGACCTTCAATGCAACGATGAAAGACAGAAATTGCGTCGATATTGAATACAAAAGCCAAAATGTCAACTTATTTACAAGAGGAATAACTCTTATAATAATTCGTAATTTTAGCCCTTCCTGGGTCAGCAGTATTAGATTCCGATGCACCATTGCAGGTTAACTGTATCCCTTGGACCTTCGAATCAACGATGAAACACAGAAATTGCATCGATATTGAATACAAAAGGCAAGATGTCCACTTATTTACAAGAGGTGTAACTCTTCTAATAGTTCGTGCTTTAGCGTTTCCTAGGACAGCAGAATTAGATTCCGATGCACCATTGTAGCTTTACTGTATCCCTTGGACCTTCAAATCAACGATGTAACACAGAAATTGCATCGATATTGAATACAAAATGCAAAATGTCGAATTTTTTACAAGAAAAGTAACACTTCTAATAGATCGTGCTTTGAGCCATTCCTGGGACAGCAGTACTAGATTACGATGCATCATTGCAGGTTTACTGTATCCCTTGGACCTTCAAATCAACGATGGAACACAGAATTTGCATCGATAATGAATACAAAATGCAAAATGTTGACTTATTTACAAGAGGAGTGACACTTCTAATAGTTCGAGCTTTGAACCTTTCCCGGGACAGCAATATTAGATTCCGATGAACCATTGCAAATTTACTTTAGCCCTTGGACCTTCAAATCAACGATGAAACACAGAAATTGCATCGACATTGAATACAAAAGGCAAGAAGTCGAATTATTTATAAGAGGAGTAAGTCTTCTAATAGTTCGTGCTTTGAACCATTCCTGGGACAGCAGTATTAGTTTACGATGTATCATTGCAGGTTTACTGTATCCCTTCGTCCTTCAAATCAACGATGAAATTGAGAAATTGCATCGATATTGGATACAAAAGGCAAATTGACGACTTATTTACAAGTGGAGTAACTCTTCTAATAGTTCGTGCTTTTAGCCTATCCTGGGACAGCAGTATTAGATTCGGATGCACCATTGCAGTTTTACTGTATCACTTGGACCTTCGGATCAACGATGAAACACAGAATTTGCATCGATATTGGATAAAAAAGGCAAATTGACGACTTATTTACAAGAGGAGTAACTCTTCTAACTGTTCGTGAATTTTGCCTTTCCTGGGACAGCAGTATTAGATTACGATGCACCATTGCAGGTTTATTGTATCCCTTGGACCTTCAAATCAACGATGAAACACAGAAATTGCTTCGATATTGAATACAAATGGCAAAATGTCGACTTATTTACAAGAGGAGTAACTCTTCTAATAGTTCGTGTTTTAGCCTTTCCTGGGACAGCAGTATTAGATTCCGATGCACCATTGCAGATTTACTGTATCCCTTTGACCTTCAAATCAACGATGAAACACAGAAATTGCATCGATATTGAATACAAAATGCAAAATTTCGACTTATTTACAAGAGGAGTAACACTTCTAATAGATCGTGCTATGAGCCATTCCTGGGACAGCAGTACCAGATTACGATGCATCATTGCAGGTTTACTGTATCCCTTGGACCTTCCAATCAACGATGGAACACAGAAATTGCATCGATATTGAATACAAAATGCAAAATGTCGACTTATTTACAAGAGGAGTGACACTTCTGATAGTTCGAGCTTTGAGCCTTTCCTGGGACAGCAGTATTAGATTCCGATGAACCATTGCAAATTTACTTTAGCCCTTAAACCTTCAAATCAACGATGAAACACAGAAATTGCATTGATATTGAATACAAAAGGCAAGATGTCGAATTATTTATAAGAGGAGTAAGTCTTCTAATATTTCGTGCTTTGAGCCTTTCCTGGGACTGCAGTATTAGATTCCGATGCACCATTGGAGGTTTACTGTATCCCTTGGACCTTCAAATCAACGATGAAACACAGAAATTGCATCGATATTGGATACAAAAAGCAAAATGTTGACTTATTTACAAGAGTAGTAACTCTTCTAATAGTTCGTGCTTTGAGCCTTTCCCGGGACAGCAGTATTAGATTCCGATGCACCATTGCAGGTTTAGTGTATCCCTTGGACCTTCAAATCAACGATTAAACACAGAAATTGCATCGATAATGAATACAAAAGGCAAGATGTCAACTTATTTATAAGAGGAGTAACTCTTCTAATAGTTCGTGCTTTGATCCTTTCCTGGGACAGCAGTATTAGATACCGATGCATCATTGCAGGTTTAGTGTATCCATTGGACCTTCAAATCAACGATGAAACACAGAAATTGCATCGATATTGAATACAAAAGGCAAGATGTCGACTTATTTACAAGAGGAGTAACTCTTCTAATAGTTCGTGATTTTAGCCTTTCCTGGGACAGCAGAATTATATTCCGATGCACCATTGCAGCTTTACTGTATCCCTTGGACCTTCAAATCAACGATGAAACACAGAAATTGCATCGATATTGAATACAACGTGCAAAATGTCGACTTATTTATAAGAGGAGTAACAATTCTAACAGTTCGTGCATTGAGCCTTATCTGGGACAGCAGTATTAGATTCCGATGCACCTTTGCAGGTTTTCTGTATCCCTTGGACCTACAAATCAACGATGAAACACAGAAATTGCGTCGATATTGAATACAAAAGGCAAAATGTCGACTTATTTATAAGAGGAGTAACTCTTCTAATAGTTCGTGCTTTGAGCCTTTCCTGAGACAGAAGTATTAGATTCCGATGCTCCATTGCAGGTTTACTGTATCCCTTGTACCTTCAAATCAACGATGAAACACAGAATTTGCATCGATATTGAATACAAGTGGAAAATGTCGACTTATATACAAGAGGAGTAACTCTTCTAATAGTTCGTGATTTGAGCCATTCCTGGGACAGCAGTACTAGATTACGATGCATCATTGCAGGTTTACTGTATCCCTTGTACCTTCAAATCAACGATGAAACACAGAATTTGCATCGATATTGAATACAAGTGGAAAATGTCGACTTATATACAAGAGGAGTAACTCTTCTAATTGTTCGTGATTTGAGTCATCTCTGGGACAGCAGTATTAGATTCCGATGCACGATTGCAGGTTTACTGTATCCCTTGGACCTTCAAATCAACGATGAAACACAGAAATTGCATCGATATTGAATACAAATGGAAATGTCGACTTATTTACAAGTGGAGTAACTCTTCCAATAGTTCGTGATTTGAGCCTTTCCTGGGACAGCAGTATTAGATTCCGATGCACCACTGCATGTTTACTGTATCCCTTGGACCTTCAAATCAACGATGAAACACAGAAATTGCATCAATATTGAATACAAAAGGCAAGATGTCGACTTATTTACAATAGGTGTAACTCTTCTAATAGTTCGTGCTTTTAGCCTTTCCTGGGACAGCAGAATTAGATTCCGATGCAGCATTGCAGCTTTACTGTATCCCTCGGACTTTCAAATCAACGATGAAACACAGAAATTGCATCGATATTGAATACAAAAGGCAAAATGTCGACTTATTTACAAGAGGAGAAACTGTTATAATAGTTCGTGCTTTGAGCCTTTCCTGGGACAGCAGTATTAGATTCCGATGCACCATTGCAGGTTTACTGTATCCCTTGGACCTTAAAATCAACGATGAAACACAGAAATTGCATCGATATTGAATACAATAGGCAAAATGTCGACTTATTTACAAGAGGAGTAACTCTTCTAATAGTTCGTGCATTGAGCCTTTCCTGGGACAGCAGTATTAGATTCCGATGCACCATTGCAGGTTTACTGTATCCCTTGAACCTTCAAATCAACGATGAAACACAGAAATTACATCGATATTGAATACAAAAGGCAAAATGTCGACTTATTTATAAGAGGAGTAACTCTTCTAATAGTTCGTGCTTTGAGGATTTCCTGGTACAGCAGTATTAGAATCCGATGCATCATTGCAAGTTTACTGTATCCCTTGGACCTTCAAATCAACGATGAAACACAGAAATTGCATCGATATTGAATACAAAAATCAAAATGTCGACTTATTTATAAGAGGAGTAACTCTTCTAACAGTTCGTGCTTTGTGCCTTTCCTGGGACAGCAGTATTAGATTCCGATGCACCATTGCTGGTTTACTGTATCCCTTGGACCTTGAAATCAGCGATGAAATACAGAAATTGCATCGATATTGAATACAAAAAGAAATATGTCGACTTGTTTATAAGAGGAGTAACTCTTCTAATAGTTCGTGATTCGAGTCATCTCTGGGACAGCAGTATTAGATTCCGATGCACCTTTGCAGGTTTACTGTATCCCTTGGACCTTCAAATCAACGATGAAACACAGAAATTGCATCGATATTGAAGACAAAAGGCAAAATGTCGACTTATTTACAAGAGGAGTAACTCTTCTAATAGTTTGTGCTTTGAGCATTTCCTGGGACAGCAGTATTAGATTCCGATGCAACATTGCAGGTTTACTGTATCCCTTGGACCTTCAAATCAACGATGAAATACAGAAATCGCATCGATATTGAATACAAAAGGCAAAATGTCGACTTATTTATAGGAGGAGTAACTCTTCTAATTGTTCGTGATTTGAGTCATCTCTGGGACAGCAGTATTAGATTCCGATGCACGATTGCAGGTTTACTGTATCCCTTGGACCTTCAAATCAACGATGAAACACAGAAATTGCATCGATATTGAATACAAATGGAAATGTCGACTTATTTACAAGTGGAGTAACTCTTCCAATAGTTCGTGATTTGAGCCTTTCCTGGGACAGCAGTATTAGATTCCGATGCACCACTGCATGTTTACTGTATCCCTTGGACCTTCAAATCAACGATGAAACACAGAAATTGCATCAATATTGAATACAAAAGGCAAGATGTCGACTTATTTACAATAGGTGTAACTCTTCTAATAGTTCGTGTTTTCAGCCTTTCCTGGGAGAGCAGAATTAGATTCCGATGCACCATTGCAGCTTTACTGTATCCCTTGGACATTCCCATCAACGATGAAACACAGAAATTGCATCGATATTGAATAGAAAAGGCAAAATGTCGACTTATTTATAAGAGGAGTAAATCTTCTAATAGTTCGTGCTTTGAGCCTTTCCTGGGACAGCGGTATTAGATTACGATGCACCATTGCTGGTCTACTGTATCCCTTGGACCTTCAAATCAACGATGAAGCACAGAAATTGCATCGATATTGAATAAAAAAAGCAAAATGTTGACTTATTTACAATAGGAGTAACTCTTCTACTTGTTCGTGCTTTGAGCCTTTCCTGGGACAGCAGTATTACATTGCGATACACCATTGCAGGTTTACTGCATCCCTTGGAGCTTCAAATCAACGATGAAACACAGAAATTGCATCGATATTGAATACCAAAGGCAAAATATCGACTTATTTACAAGAGTAGTAACTCTTCTAGTAGTTCGTGCTTTGAGCCTTCTCTGGGACAGCAGTATTAGATTCCGATGCACCATTGCAGGTTTACTGTATCCCTTGGAACTTCTAATCAACGATGAAACACAGAAATTGCATCGATATTGAATACAAAAAGCAAAATGTCAACTTATTTACAAGAGGAGTAACTCTTCAAATAGTTCATGCTTTGAGCCTTCTTTGGGACGGCAGTATTTTATTCCGATGCACCATTGCAGGTTTACTGTACCCCTTGGAACTTCAAATCAACGATGAAACACAGAAATTGCATCGATATTGAATACAAAAGGCAAAATGTCGACTTATTTACAAGAGGAGTAACTCTTCTAATAGTTCGTGCTTTTAGCCTTTCCTGGGACTGCAGAATTAGATTCCGATGCAACATTGCAGCTTTACTGTATCCCTTGGACCTTCAAATCAACGATGAAACACAGAAATTGCATCGATATTGAATACAAAAGGCAAAATGTCGCCTTATTTACAAGAGGAATAACTCTTCTAAAAGTTCGTGCTTTAAGCCTTCTCTGGGACAGCAGTACTAGATTCCGATGCACCATTGCTGGTTTACTGTATCCCTTAGACCTTCAAATCAACGATGAAACACAGAAATTGAATCGATATTGAATACAAAGGGCAAGATGACGACTTATTTACAAGAGGAGTAACTCTTCTAATAGTACGTGCTTTGAGCCTTTCCTGGGACAGCAGTATTAGATTCTGATGCACCATTACAGCTTTAATGCATCCCTTGGACCTTCAAATCAACGAAGAAACACAGAAATTGCATCGATATTGAATACAAAAGGCAAAATGTCGACTTATTTATAAGAGGAGTAACTCTTCTAATAGTTCGTGCTTTGAGGATTTCCTGGGACAGCAGTATTAGAATCCGATGCATCATTGCAGGTTTACTGTATCCCTTGGACCTTCAAATCAACGATGAAACACAGAAATTGCATCGATATTGAATACAAAAATCAGAATGTCGACTTATTTATAAGAGGAGTAACTCTTCTAACAGTTCGTGCTTTGAGCCTTTCCTGGGACAGCAGTATTAGATTCCAATGCACCATTGCTGGTTTACTGTATCCCTTGAACCTTGAAATCAGCGATGAAATACAGAAATTGCATCGATATTGAATACAAAAGGCAAAATTTCGACTTATTTATAAGAGGAGTAACTCTTCTAATAGTTCTTGCTTTGAGCCTTTCCTGGGACAGCAGTATTAGATTACGATGCACCATTGCAGGTCTACTGTATCCCTTGGACCTTCCAATCAACGATAAAGCACAGAAATTGCATCGATATTGAATAAAAAGGGCAAAATGTTGACTTATTTACAAGAGGAGTAACTCTTCTACTAGTTCGTGATTTGAGCCTTTCCTGGGACAGCAGTATTAGATTGCGATACACCATTGCAGGTTTACTGCACCCCTTGGAGCTTCAAATCAACGATGAAACACAGAAATTGCTTCGATATTGAATACCAAAGGCAAAATGTCGACATATTTGCAAGAGTAGTAACTCTTCTAATAGTTCGTGCTTTGAGCCTTTCCTGGGACAGCAATATCAGATTCCGATGCACCATTGCAGGTTTATTGTATCCCTTGGAACTACAAATCAACGATGAAACACAGAAATTGCATCGATATTGAATACAAAAGGCAAAATGTCGACTTATTTACAAGAGGAGTAACTCTTCTAATAGTTCGTGCATTTAGCCTTTCCAGGGACAGCGGAATTAGATTCCGATGCACCATTGCAGTTTTACTGTATCCCTTGTACCTTCAAATCAACGATGAAACACAGAAATTGCATCGTAATTGAATACAAAACGCAAAACATCGACTTATTTACAAGAGGAGTAACTCTTCTAATAGTTCGTGCTTAGAGCCTTTCCTGGGACAGCAGTATTAGATTCCGATGCACCATTGCAGGTTTACTGTATCCCTTGGAATTTCTAATCAACGATGAAACACAGAAATTGCATCGATATTGAATACAAAAGGCAAAATGTCGAAATATTTACAAGAGGAGTAACTCTTCTAATAGTTCATGCTTTGAGCCTTTCCTGGGACAGCAGTATTAGATTGCGATGCACCATTGCAGGTTTACTGCATCCCTTGGACCTTTAAATCAACGATGAAACACAGAAATTGCATCGATATTGAATACCAAAGGCAAAATATCGACTTATTTACAAGAGGAGTAACTCTTCTAATAGTTCGTGCTTTGAGCCTTCTCTGGGACAGCAGTATTAGATTCCGATGCACCATTGCAGGATTACTGTATCCCTTGGAACTTCTAATCAACGATGAAACACAGAAATTGCATCGATATTGAATACAAAAAGCAAAATGTCGACTTATTTACAAGAGGAGTAACTCTTCTAATAGTTCGTGTTTGAGCCTGCTCTGGGACAGCAGTATTAGATTCCGATGCACCATTTCAGGTTTACTGTATCCCTTGGACCTTCAAATCAACGATGAAACATAGAAATTGCATCGATATTGAATACAAAAGGCAAAATGTCGACTTATTTACAAGAGGAGTAACTCTTGAAATAGTACGTGCCTTGAGCCTTTCCTGGGACAACAGTATTAGATTCCGATGCACCATTGCAGGTTTACTGTATCCCTTGGACCTTCAAATCAAAGATGAAACACAGATATTGCATCGATATTGAATACAAAAGGCAAAATGTCGACTTATTTACAAGAGGAGTAACTATTCTAATAGTTCTTGATTTGAGTCATCTCTGGAAACAGCAGAATTAGATTCCGATGCACCATTGCAGCTTTACTGTATTTCTTGGACCTTCACATCAACGATGAAACACAGAAATTGCATCGATATTGAATACAAAAGCAAAACGTAGACTTATTTACAAAAGGAGTAACTCTTCTAATAGTTCGTGCTTTGAGCCTTTCCTGGGACAGCAGTATTAGATTGCGATTCACCATTGCAGGTTTACTGTATCCCTTGGACCTTCAAGTCAACGATGAAACACAGAAATTGCATCGATATTGAATACCAAAGGCAATATGTCGATATATTTACAAGAGGAGTAACTCTTCTAATTGTTCGTGCTTTGAGCCTTCTCTGGGACAGCAGTATTACATTCCGATGCACCATTGCAGGTTTACTGTATCCCTTGGAACTTCAAATCCACGATGAAACACAGAAATTGTATCGATATTTAATACAAAAGGCAAAATGTCGACTTATTTACAAGAGGAGTAACTCTTCTAATATTTCGTGTTTTAGCCTTTCCCCGGACGGCAGAATTAGATTCCGATGCACCATTGCAGCTTTACTGTATCCCTTGGACCTTCAAATCAACGATGAAACACAGAAATTGCATCGTAATTGATTACAAAACGCAAAATGTCGACTTATTTACAAGAGGAGTAACTCTTCTGATAGTTCGTGCTTTGAGCCTTTCCTGGAAAAGCAGTATTAGATTCTGATGCACCATTGCAGGTTTACTGTATCCCTTGGACCTTCAAATCAACGATGAAACACAGAAATTGCATCGATATTGAATACAAAAGGCAAAATGTCGACTTATTTACAAGAGGAATAACTCTTATGATAGTTCGTGCTTTAAGCCTTCTCTGGGACAGCAGTATTAGATTCCGATGCACCATTGCTGGTTTACTGTATCCCATGGAACTTCAAATCAACGATGAAACACAGAAATTGAATCGATATTGAATACAAAGGGCAAGATGACGACTTATTTACAAGAGGAGTAACTCTTCTAATATTTCGTGCTTTGAGCCTTTCCTGGGACAGCAGTATTAGATTCTGATGCACCATTGCAGCTTTACTGCATCCCTTGGACCTTCAAATCATCGATGAAACACAGAAATTGCATCGATATGGAATACAAATGGCAAAATGTCGACTTATTTACAAGAGGAGTAACTCTTCTAATAGTTCGTGTTTTGAGTTTTTCCTGGGACAGCAGTATTAGATTCCGATGCACCATTGCAGGTTTACTGTATCCCTTGGACCATCAAATCAACGAAGAAACACAGAAATTGCATCGATATTGAATACAAAAGGCAAAATGTCGACTTATTTACAAGAGGAGAAACTGTTTTATAGTTCGTGCTTTGAGCCTTTCCTGGGACAGCAGTATTAGATTCCGATGCACCATTGCAGGTTTACTGTATCCCTTGGACCTTAAAATCAACGATGAAACACAGAAATTTCATCGATATTGAATACAATAGGCAAAATGTCGACTTATTTACAAAAGGAGTAACTCTTCTAATAGTTCGTGCATTGAGCCTTTCCTGGGACAGCAGTATTAGATTCCGATGCACCATTGCAGGTTTACTGTATCCCTTGAACCTTCAAATCAACGATGAAACACAGAAATTACATCGATATTGAATACAAAAGGCAAAATGTCGACTTATTTATAAGAGGAGTAAGTCTTCTAATAGTTCGTGCTTTGAGGATTTCATGGGACAGCAGTATTAGAATCCGATGCATCATTGCAGGTTTACTGTATCCCTTGGACCTTCAAATCAACGATGAAACACAGAAATTGCATAGATATTGAATACAAAAATCAAAATGTCGACTTATTTATAAGAGGAGTAACTCTTCTAACAGTTCGTGCTTTGAGCCTTTCCTGGGACAGCTGTATTAGATTCCGATGCAGCATTGCTGGTTTACTGTATCCCTTGGACCTTGAAATCAGCGATGAAATACAGAAATTGCATCGATATTGAATACAAAAAGCAATATGTCGACTTGTTTATAAGAGGAGTAACTCTTCTAATAGTTCTTGATTTGAGTCATCTCTGGGACAGCAGTATTAGATTCCGATGCACCATTGCAGGTTTACTGTATCCCTTGGATCTTCAAATCAACGATGAAACACAGAAATTGCATCGATATTGAAGACAAAAGGCAAAATGTCGACTTATTTACAAGAGAAGTAACTCTTCTAATAGTTCGTGCTTTTAGCCTTTCCTGGGAGAGCAGAATTAGATTCCGATGCACCATTGCAGCTTTACTGTATCCCTTGGACATTCCCATCAACGATGAAACACAGAAATTGCATCGATATTGAATAGAAAAGGCAAAATGTCGACTTATTTATAAGAGGAGTAAATCTTCTAATAGTTCGTGCTTTGAGCCTTTCCTGGGACTGCGGTATTAGATTACGATGCACCATTGCAGGTCTACTGTATCCCTTGGACCTTCAAATCAACGATGAAGCACAGAAATTGCACCGATATTGAATAAAAAAAGCAAAATGTTGACTTATTTACAATAGGAGTAACTCTTCTACTTGTTCGTGATTTGAGCCTTTCCTGGGACAGCAGTATTAGATTGCGATACACCATTGCAGGTTTGCTGCATCCCTTGGAGCTTCAAATCAACGATGAAACACAGAAATTGCATCGATATTGAATACCAAAGGCAAAATGTCGACTTATTTACAAGAGTAGTAACTCTTCTAATAGTTCGTGCTTTGAGCCTTCTCTGGGACAGCAGTATTAGATTCCGATGCACCATTGCAGGTTTATTGTATCCCTTGGAACTTCAAATCAACGATGAAACACAGAAATTGCATCGATATTGAATACAAAAGGCAAAATGTCGACTTATTTACAAGAGGAGTAACTCTTCTAATAGTTCGTGTTTTAGCCTTTCCTGGAACAGCAGAATTAGATTCCGATGCACCATTGAAGTTTTACTGTATCCCTTGGACCTTCAAATCAACGATGAAACACAGAAATTGCATCGTAATTGAATACAAAACGCAAAATAACGACTTATTTACAAGGGGAGTAACTCTTCTAATGGTTCATGCTTTGAGCCTTTCCTGGGACATCAGTATTAGATTCTGATGCACCATTGCAGGTTTACTGTATCCCTTGGACCTTCAAATCAACGATGAAACACAGAATTTGCATCGATATTGAAAACCAAAAGCAAAATGTCGACTTATTTACAAGAGGAGTAACTCTTCTAATAGTTCGTGCTTTGAGCCTTCTCTGGGACAGCAGTATTAGATTCCGATGCGCCATTGCAGGTTTACTGTATCCCTTGGAACTTCTAATCAACGATGAAACACAGAAATTGCATCGATATTGAATACAAAAAGCAAAATGTCAACTTATTTACAAGAGGAGTAACTCTTCAAATAGTTCGTGCTTTGAGCCTTCTTTGGGACAGCAGTATTGGATTCCGATGCACCATTGCAGGTTTACTGTACCCCTTGGAACTTCAAATCAACGATGAAACACAGAAATTGCATCGATATTGAATACAAAAGGCAAAATGTCGACTTATTTACAAGAGGAGTAACTCTTCTAATAGTTCGTGCTTTTAGCCTTTCCTGGGACGGCAGAATTAGATTCCGATGCAACATTGCAGCTTTACTGTATCCCTTGGACCTTAAAATCAACGATGAAACACAGAAATTGCATCGATATTGAATACAAAAGGCAAAATGTCGACTTATTTACAAGAGGAATAACTCTTCTAATAGTTCGTGCTTTAAGCTTTCTCTGGGACAGCAGTACTAGATTCCGATGCACCATTGCTGGTTTACTGTATCCCTTAGACCTTCAAATCAACGATGAAACACAGAAATTGAATCGATATTGAATACAAAGGGCAAGATGACGACTTATTTACAAGAGGAGTAACTTTTCTAATAGTACGTGCTTTGAGCCTTTCCTGGGACAGCAGTATTAGATTCTGCTGCACCATTGCAGCTTTACTGCATCCCTTGGACCTTCAAATAAACGAAGAAACACAGAAATTGCATCGATATTGAATACAAAAGGCAAAATATCGACTTATTTATAAGAGGAGTAACTCTTCTAATAGTTCGTGCTTTGAGGATTTCCTGGGACAGCAGTATTAGAATCCGATGCATCATTGCAGGTTTACTGTATCCCTTGGACCTTCAAGTCAACGATGAAACACAGAAATTGCATCGATATTGAATACAAAAATCAGAATGTCGACTTATTTATAAGAGGAGTAACTCTTCTAACAGTTCGTGCTTTGAGCCTTTCCTGGGACAGCAGTATTAGATTCCGATGCACCATTGCTGGTTTACTGTATCCCTTGGACCTTGAAATCAGCGATGAAATACAGAAATTGCATCGATATGGAATACCAAAGGCAAAATTTCGACTTATTTACAAGAGGAGTAACTCTTCTACTAGTTCGTGTTTTGAGCCTTTCCTGGGACAGCAGTATTAGATTGCGATACACCATTGCAGGTTTACTGCATCCCTTGGAACTTCAAATCAACGATGAAACACAGAAATTGAATCGATATTGAATACAAAGGGCAAGATGACGACTTATTTACAAGAGGAGTAACTCTTCTAATAGTTCGTGCTTTGAGCCTTTCCTGGGACAGCAGTATTAGATTCTGATGCACCATTGCAGCTTTACTGCATCCCTTGGACCTTCAAATCATCGATGAAACACAGAAATTGCATCGATATTGAATACAAATGGCAAAATGTCGACTTATTTACAAGAGGAGTAACTCTTCTAATAGTTCGTGTTTTAGCCTTTCCTGGAACAGCAGAATTAGATTCCGATGCACCATTGAAGTTTTACTGTATACCTTGGACCTTCAAATCAACGATGAAACACAGAAATTGCATCGTAACTGAATACAAAACGCAAAATAACGACTAATTTACAAGGGGAGTAACTCTTCTAATGGTTCATGCTTTGAGCCTTTCCTGGGACATCAGTATTAGATTCTGATGCACCATTGCAGGTTTACTGTATCCCTTGGACCTTCAAATCAACGATGAAACACAGAAATTGCATCGATATTGAATACAAAAGGCGAAATGTCGACTTATTTACAAGAGGAGTAACTCTTCTAATAGTTCTAGCTTTGAGCCTTTCCTGGGACAGCAGTATTAGATTGCGATGCACCATTTCAGGTTTACTGCATCCCTTGGACCTTCAAATCAACGATGAAACACAGAAATTGCGTCGATATTGAAAACCAAAAGCAAAATGTCGACTTATTTACAAGAGGAGTAACTCTTCTAATAGTTCGTGCTTTGAGCCTTCTCTGGGACAGCAGTATTAGATTCCGATGCGCCATTGCAGGTTTACTGTATCCCTTGGAACTTCTAATCAACGATGAAACACAGAAATTGCATCGATATTGAATACAAAAAGCAAAATGTCAACTTATTTACAAGAGGAGTAACTCTTCAAATAGTTCGTGCTTTGAGCCTTCTTTGGGACAGCAGTATTGGATTCCGATGCACCATTGCAGGTTTACTGTACCCCTTGGAACTTCAAATCAACGATGAAACACAGAAATTGCATCGATATTGAATACAAAAGGCAAAATGTCGACTTATTTACAAGAGGAGTAAGTCTTCTAATAGTTCGTGCTTTTAGCCTTTCCTGGGACGGCAGAATTAGATTCCGATGCAACATTGCAGCTTTACTGTATCCCTTGGACCTTCAAATCAACGATGAAACACAGAAATTGCATCGATATTGAATACAAAAATCAGAATGTCGACTTATTTATAAGAGGACTAACTCTTCTAACAGTTCGTGCTTTGAGCCTTTCCTGGGACAACAGTATTAGATTCCGATGCACCATTGCTGGTTTACTGTATCCCTTGGACCTTGAAATCAGCGATGAAATACAGAAATTGCATCGATATTGAATACAAAAGGCAAAATCTCGACTTATTTATAAGAGGAGTAACTCTTCTAATAGTTCGTGCTTTGAGCCTTTCCTGGGACAGCAGTATTAGATTACGATGCACCATTGCAGGTCTACTGTATCCCTTGGACCTTCCAATCAACGATGAAGCACAGAATTTGCATCGATATTGAATAAAAAAGGCAAAATGTTGACTTATTTACAAGAGGAGTAACTCTTCTACTAGTTCGTGTTTTGAGCCTTTCCTGGGACAGCAGTATTAGATTGCGATACACCATTGCAGGTTTACTGCATCCCTTGGAACTTCAAATCAACGATGAAACACAGAAATTGAATCGATATTGAATACAAAGGGCAAGATGACGACTTATTTACAAGAGGAGTAACTCTTCTAATAGTTCGTGCTTTGAGCCTTTCCTGGGACAGCAGTATTAGATTCTGATGCACCATTGCAGCTTTACTGAATCCCTTGGACCTTCAAATCATCGATGAAACACAGAAATTGCATCGATATTGAATACAAATGGCAAAATGTCGAATTATTTACAAGAGGAGTAACTCTTCTAATAGTTCGTGTTTTGAGTTTTTCCTGGGACAGCAGTATTAGATTCCGATGCACCATTGCATGTTTACTGTATCCCTTGGACCATCAAATCAACGATGAAACACAGAAATTGCATCGATATTGAATACAAAAGGCAAAATTTCGACTTATTTACAAGAGGAATAACTCTTATAATAGTTCGTGCTTTAAGCCTTCTCTGGGACAGCAGTATTAGATTCCGATGCACCACTGCTGGTTTACTGTATCCCTTGGAACTTCAAATCAACGATGAAACACAGAAATTGAATCGATATTGAATACATAGTGCAAGATGACGACTTATTTACAAGAGGAGTAACTCTTCTAATAGTTCGTGCTTTGAACCTTTCCTGGGACAGCAGTATTGGATTCTGATGCACCATTGCAGCTTTACTGCATCCCTTGGACCTTCAAATCAACGATGAAACACAGAAATTGCATCGATATTGAATACAAATATCAAAATGTCGACTTATTTACAAGAGGAGTAACTCTTCTAATAGTTCGTGTTTTGAGTTTTTCCTGGGACAGCAGTATTAGATTCCGATGCACTATTGCAGGTTTACTGTATCCCTTGGACCTTCAAATCAACGATGAAACACAGAAATTGCATCGATATTGAATACAAAAGGCAAAATGTCGACTTATTTACAAGAGGAGAAACTGTTATTATAGTTCGTGCTTTGAGCCTTTCCTGGGACAGCAGTATTAGATTCCGATGCACCATTGCAGGTTTACTGTATCCCTTGGACCTTAAAATCAACGATGAAACACAGAAATTGCATCGATATTGAATACAATAGGCAAAATGTCGACTTATTTACAAGAGGAGTAACTCTTCTAATAGTTCGTGCATTGAGCCTTTCCTGGGACAGCAGTATTAGATTGCGATACACCATTGCAGGTTTACTGCATCCCTTGGAGCTTCAAATCAACGATGAAACACAGAAATTGCATCGATATTGAATACCAAAGGCAAAATGTCGACTTATTTACAAGAGTAGTAACTCTTCTAATAGTTCGTGCTTTGAGCCTTCTCTGGGACAGCAGTATTAGATTCCGATGCACCATTGCAGGTTTATTGTATCCCTTGGAACTTCAAATCAACGATGAAACACAGAAATTGCATCGATATTGAATACAAAAGGCAAAATGTCGACTTATTTACAAGAGGAGTAACTCTTCTAATAGTTCGTGTTTTAGCCATTGAAGTTTTACTGTATCCCTTGGACCTTCAAATCAACGATGAAACACAGAAATTGCATCGATATTGAATACAAAAGGCGAAATGTCGACTTATTTACAAGAGGAGTAACTCTTCTAATAGTTCTTGCTTTGAGCCTTTCCTGGGACAGCAGTATTAGATTGCGATGCACCATTTCAGGTTTACTGCATCCCTTGGACCTTCAAATCAACGATGAAACACAGAAATTGCATCGATATTGAAAACCAAAAGCAAAATGTCGACTTATTTACAAGAGGAGTAACTCTTCTAATAGTTCGTGCTTTGAGCCTTCTCTGGGACAGCAGTATTAGATTCCGATGCGCCATTGCAGGTTTACTGTATCCCTTGGAACTTCTAATCAACGATGAAACACAGAAATTGCATCGATATTGAATACAAAAAGCAAAATGTCAACTTATTTACAAGAGGAGTAACTCTTCAAATAGTTCGTGCTTTGAGCCTTCTTTGGGACAGCAGTATTGGATTCAGATGCACCATTGCAGGTTTACTGTACCGCTTGGAACTTCAAATCAACGATGAAACACAGAAATTGCATCGATATTGAATACAAAAGGCAAAATGTCGACTTATTTACAAGAGGAGTAACTCTTCTAATAGTTCGTGCTTTTAGCCTTTCCTGGGACGGCAGAATTAGATTCCGATGCAACATTGCAGCTTTACTGTACCCCTTGGACCTTCAAATCAACGATGAAACACAGAAAGTGCATCGATATTGAATACAAAAGGCAAAATGTCGACTTATTTACAAGAGGAATAACTCTTCTAATAGTTCGTGCTTTAAGCTTTCTCTGGGACAGCAGTACTAGATTCCGATGCACCATTGCTGGTTTACTGTATCCCTTAGACCTTCAAATCAACGATGAAACACAGAAATTGAATCGATATTGAATACAAAGGGCAAGATGACGACTTATTTACAAGAGGAGTAACTCTTCTAATAGTACGTGCTTTGGGCCTTTCCTGGGACAGCAGTATTAGATTCTGATGCACCATTGCAGCTTTACTGCATCCCTTGGACCTTCAAATCAACGAAGAAATACAGAAATTGCATCGATATTGAATACAAAAGGCAAAATGTCGACTTATTTATAAGAGGAGTAACTCTTCTAATAGTTCGTGCTTTGAGGATTTCCTGGGACAGCAGTATTAGAATCCGATGCATCATTGCAGGTTTACTGTATCCCTTGGACCTTCAAATCAACGATGAAACACAGAAATTGCATCGATATTGAATACAAAAATCAGAATGTCGACTTATTTATAAGAGGAGTACTTCTTCTAAGAGTTCGTGCTTTGAGCCTTTCCTGGGACAGCAGTATTAGATTCCGATGCACCATTGCTGGTTTACTGTATCCCTTGGACCTTGAAACCAGCGATGAAATACAGAAATTGCATCGATATTGAATACAAAAGGCAAAATTTCGACTTATTTATAAGAGGAGTAACTCTTCTAATAGTTCGTGCTTTGAGCCTTTCCTGGGACAGCAGTATTCGTTTCCGATGCACAATTGCAGGTTTACTGTATCCCTTGGACCTTCCAATCAACGATGAAGCACAGAATTTGCATCGATATTGAATAAAAAAGGCAAAATGTTGACTTATTTACAAGAGGAGTAACTCTTCTACTAGTTCGTGTTTTGAGCCTTTCCTGGGACAGCAGTATTAGATTGCGATACACCATTGCAGGTTTACTGCATCCCTTGCAGCTTCAAATCAACGATGAAACACAGAAATTGCATAGATATTGAATAAAAAAGGCAAAATGTTGACTTATTTACAAGAGGAGTAACTCTTCTAATAGTTCGTGCTTTTAGCCTTTCCACGGACAGCGGAATTAGATTCCGATGCACCATTGCTGGTTTACTGTATCCCTTGTACCTTCAAATCAACGATGAAACACAGAAATTGCATCGTAATTGAATACAAAACGCAAAATATCGACTTATTTACAAGAGGAGTAACTCTTCTAACAGTCCGTGCTTTGAGCCTTTCCTGGGACAGCAGTATTAGATTCCGATGCACCATTGCAGGTTTACTGTATCCCTTGGAATTTCTAATCAACGATGAAACACAGAAATTGCATCGATATTGAATACAAAAGGCAAAATGTCGACATATTTACAAGAGGAGTAACTCTTCTAATAGTTCATGCTTTGAGCCTTGCCTGGGACAGCAGTATTAAATTGCGATGCACCATTGCAGGTTTACTGCATGCCTTGGACTTCAAATCAACGATGAAACACAGAAATTGCATCGATATTGAATAACAAAGGCAAAATATCGACTTATTTACAAGAGGAGTAACTCTTCACATAGATCGTGCTTTGAGCCTTCTCTGGGACAGCAGTATTAGATTCCGATGCCCCATTGCAGGATTACTGTATCCCTTGGAACTTCTAATCAACGATGAAACACAGAAATTGCATCGATATTGAATACAAAAAGCAAAATGTCGACTTATTTACACGAGGAGTAACTCTTCTAATAGTTCGTGTTTGAGCCTGCTCTGGGACAGCAGTATTAGATTCCGATGCACCATTTCAGGTTTACTGTATCCCTTGGACCTTCAAATCAACGATGAAACATAGAAATTGCATCGATATTGAATACAAAAGGCAAAATGTCGACTTATTTACAAGAGGAGTAACTCTTCTAATAGTTCGTGCTTTGAGGCTTTCCTGGGACAGCAGTATTAGATTCCGATGCACCATTGCAGGTTTACTGTATCCCTTGGACCTTCAAATCAACGATGAAATACAGAAATTGCACCGATATTGAATACAAAAAAGCAAAATGTCGACTTATTTATAAGAGGAGTACCTCTTCTAATAGTTCGTGATTTGAGTCATCTCTGGGACAGCAGTATTAGATTCCGATGCACCATTGCAGGTTTACTGTATCCCTTGGACCTTAAAATCAAAGATGAAACACAGAAATTGCATCGATATTGAATACAAAAGGCAAAATGTCGACTTATTTACAAGAGGAGTAACTATTCTAATAGTTCTTGATTTGAGTCATCTCTGGGACAGCAGAATTAGATTCCGATGCACCATTGCAGCTTTACTGTATTTCTTGGACCTTCACATAAACGATGAAACACAGAAATTGCATCGATATTGAATACAAAAGGCAAAACGTAGACTTATTTACAAAAGGAGTAACTCTTCTAATAGTTCGTGCTTTGAGCCTTTCCTGGGACAGCAGTATTAGATTGCGATTCACCATTGCAGGTTTACTGTATCCCTTGGACCTTCAAATCAACGATGAAACAGAGAAATTGCATCGATATTGAATACCAAAGGCAATATGTCGATATATTTACAAGAGGAGTAACTCTTCTAATTGTTCGTGCTTTGAGCCTTCTCTGGGACAGCAGTATTACATTCCGATGCACCATTGCAGGTTTACTGTATCCCTTGGAACTTCAAATCCACGATGAAACACAGAAATTGTATCGATATTGAATACAAAAGGCAAAATGTCGACTTATTTACAAGAGGAGTAACTCTTCTAATATTTCGTGCTTTTAGCCTTTCCTGGGACGGCAGAATTAGATTCCGATGCACCATTGCAGCTTTACTGTATCACTTGGACCTTCAAATCAACGATGAAACACAGAAATTGCATCGTAATTGATTACAAAACGCAAAATGTCGACTTATTTACAAGAGGAGTAACTCTTCTAATAGTTCGTGCTTTGAGCCTTTCCTGGAACAGCAGTATTAGATTCTGATGCACCATTGCAGGTTTACTGTATCCCTTGGACCTTCAAATCAACGATGAAACACTGAAATTGCATCGATATTGAATACAAAAGGCAAAATGTCGACTTATTTACAAGAGGAATAATTCTTAAGATAGTTCGTGCTTTAAGCCTTCTCTGGGACAGCAGTATTAGATTCCGATGCACCATTGCTGGTTTACTGTATCCCTTGGAACTTCAAATCAACGATGAAACACAGAAATTGAATCGATATTGAATACAAAGGGCAAGATGACGACTTATTTACAAGAGGAGTAACTCTTCTAATAGTTCGTGCTTTGAGCCTTTCCTGGGACAGCAGTATTAGATTCTGATGCACCATTGCAGCTTTACTGCATCCCTTGGACCTTCAAATCATCGATGAAACACAGAAATTGCATCGATATTGAATACAAATGGCAAAATGTCGACTTATTTACAAGAGGAGTAACTCTTCTAATAGTTCGTGTTTTGAGTTTTTCCTGGGACAGCAGTATTAGATTGCGATTCACCATTGCAGGTTTACTGTATCCCTTGGACCTTCAAATCAACGATGAAACACAGAAATTGCATCGATATTGAATACCAAAGGCAATATGTCGATATATTTACAAGAGGAGTAACTCTTCTAATTGTTCGTGCTTTGAGCCTTCTCTGGGACAGCAGTATTACATTCCGATGCACCATTGTAGGTTTACTGTATCCCTTGGAACTTCAAATCCACGATGAAACACAGAAATTGTATCGATATTGAATACAAAAGGCAAAATGTCGACTTACTTACAAGAGGAGTAACTCCTCTAATATTTCGTGCTTTTAGCCTTTCCTGGGACGGCAGAATTAGATTCCGATGCACCATTGCAGCTTTACTGTATCCCTTGGACCTTCAAATCAACGATGAAACACAGAAATTGCATCGTAATTGATTACAAAACGCAAAATGTCGACTTATTTACAAGAGGAGTAACTCTTCTAATAGTTCGTGCTTTGAGCCTTTCCTGGAACAGCAGTATTAGATTCTGATGGACCATTGCAGGTTTACTGTATCCCTTGGACCTTCAAATCAACGATGAAACACAGAAATTGCATCGATATTGAATACAAAAGGCAAAATGTCGACTTATTTACAAGAGGAATAACTCTTATGATAGTTCGTGCTTTAAGCATTCTCTGGGACAGCAGTATTAGATTCCGATGCACCATTGCAGGTTTACTGTATCCCTTGGAACTTCAAATCAACGATGAAACACAGAAATTGAATCGATATTGAATACAAAGGGCAAGATGACGACTTATTTACAAGAGGAGTAACTCTTCTAATAGTTCGTGCTTTGAGCCTTTCCTGGGACAGCAGTATTAGATTCTGATGCACCATTGCAGCTTTACTGCATCCCTTGGACCTTCAAATCATCGATGAAACACAGAAATTGCATCGATATTGAATACAAATGGCAAAATGTCGACTTATTTACAAGAGGAGTAACTCTTCTAATAGTTCGTGTTTTGAGTTTTTCCTGGGACAGCAATATTAGATTCCGATGCACCATTGCAGGTTTACTGTATCCCTTGGACCATCAAATCAACGATGTAACACAGAAATTGCATCGATATTGAATACAAAAGGCAAAATGTCGACTTATTTACAAGAGGAATAACTCTTATAATAGTTCGTGCTTTAAGCCTTCTCTGGGACAGCAGTATTAGATTCCGATGCACCACTGCTGGTTTACTGTATCCCTTGGAACTTCAAATCAACGATGAAACACAGAAATTGAATCGATATTGAATACAAAGGGCAAGATGACGACTTATTTACAAGAGGAGTAACTCTTCTAATAGTTCGTGCTTTGAGGCTTTCCTGGGACAGCAGTATTGGATTCTGATGCACCATTGCAGCTTTACTGCATCCCTTGGACCTTCAAATCAACGATGAAACACAGAAATTGCATCTATATTGAATACAAATGGCAAAATGTCGACTTACTTACAAGAGGAGTAACTCTTCTAATAGTTCGTGTTTTGAGTTTTTCCTGGGACAGCAGTATTAGATTCCGATGCACCATTGCAGGTTTACTGTATCCCTTGGACCTTCAAATCAACGATGAAACACAGAAATTGCATCGATATTGAATACAAAAGGCAAAATGTCGACTTATTTACAAGAGGAGTGACTCTTCTAATAGTTCGTGCTTTGAGCCTTTCCTGGGACAGCAGTATTAGATTCCGATGCACCATTGCAGGTTTAGTGTATTCCTTGGACCTTCAAATCAACGGTTAAACACAGAAATTGCATCGATTTTGAATACAAAAGGCAAGATGTCGACTTACTTATAAGAGGAGTAACTCTTCTAATAGTTCGTGTTTTGAGCCTTTCCTGGGACAGCAGTATTAGATTCCGATGCACCATTGCCGGTTTACTGTATTCCTTGGACCTTCAAATCAACGATGAAACACACAAATTGCATCGATATTGAATACAAAAGGCAAAATGTCGACTTATTTACAAGATGAATAACTCTTCTAATAGTTCGTGCTTTAAGCCTTCTCTGGGACAGCATTATTAGATTCCGATGCACCATTGCTGGTTTACTGTATCCGTTGGACATTCAAATCAACGATGAAACACAGAAATTGAATCGATATTGAATACAAAGGGCAAGATGTCGACTTATTTACAAGAGGAGTAACTCTTCTAATAGTTCGTGCTGTGAGCCTTTCCTGGGACAGCAGTATTAGATTCTGATGCACCATTGCAGCTTTACTACATCCCTTGGATCTTCAAATCAACGATGAAACACAGAAATTGCATCGATATTGAATTCAAAATGCAAAATGTCGACTTATTTACAAGAGGAGTAACTCTTCTAATACTTCGTGTTTGAGCCTTTCCTGGGACAGCAGTATTAGATTCCGATGCACCATTGCAGGTTTACTGTATCCCTTGAACCTTCAAATCAACGATGAAACACAGAAATTGCATCGATATTGAATACAAAAGGCAAAATGTCGACTTATTTATAAGAGGTGTAACTCTTCTAATAGTTTGTGCTTTGAGGATTTCCTGGGACAGCAGTATTAGAATCCGATGCATCATTGCAGGTTTACTGTATCCCTTGGACCTTCAAATCAACGATGAAACACAGAAATTGCATCGATATTGAATACGAAAGGCAAAGTGTCGACTTATTTATAAGAGGAGTAACTCTTCTAATAGTTCGTGATTTGAGCCTATCCTGAGACAGCAGTATTAGATTCCGATGCACCATTGCTCGTTTACTGTATCTAATGGATCTTCAAATCAACGATGAAATACAGAAATTGGATCGATATTGAATACCAAAGGCAAAATGTCGACTTATTTACAAGAGGAGTAACTCTTATAATAGTTCGTGATTTGAGTCATCTCTGGGACAGCAGAATTAGATTCCGATGCACCATTGCAGGTTTACTGTATCCCTTGGACCTTCAAATCAACGATGAAACACAGAAATTGCATCGATATTGATACAAAAGGCAAAATGTCGACTTATTTACAAAAGGAGTATCCATTCTAATAGTTCGTGCTTTAGCCTTTCCTGGGACAGCAGAATTAGATTCCGATGCACCATTGCAGCTTTACTGTATCCCTTGGACCTTCACATCAACGATGAAACACAGAAATTGCATAGATATTGAGTACAAAATGCAAAATGTCGACTTATTTATAAGAGGAGTAACTCTTCTAGTAGTTCATGTTTTGAGCCTTTCGTGGGACAGCAGTATTAGATTCCGATGCACCATTGCAGGTTTACTGTATCCCTTGGACCTTCAAGTCAACGATGAAGCACAGAAATTGCATCGATATTGAATACCAAAGTCAAAATGTCGACTTATTTACAAGAGGAGTAACTCTACTCATAGTTCGTGCTTTGAGACTTTCCTGGGACAGCAGTATTAGATTCTGATGCACCATTGCAGGTTTACTGTATCCCTTGGACCTTCAAATCAACGATGAAACACAGAAATTGAATCGATATTGAATACAAAGGGCAAGATGTCCACTTATTTACAAAAGGAGTAACTCTTCTAATAGTTCGTGTTTTGAGCCTTTCCTGGGACAGCAGTATTAGATTCTGATGCACCATTGCAGATTTACTGCATCCCTTGGACCTTCAAATCAACGATGAAACACAGAAATTGCATCGATATTGAATACAAAAGGCAAAATGTCGACTTATTTACAAGAGGAGTAACTCTTCTACTAGTTCGTGTTTTGAGCCTTTCCTGGGACCGCAGAATCAGACTCCGATTCACCATTGCAGGTTTACTGTATCCCTTGGACCTTCAAATCAACGATGAAGCACAGAAATTGCATCGATATTGAATACAAAAGGCAAAATATCGACTTATTTACAAGAGGAGTAACTGTTCTAATAGTTCGTGCTTTGAGCCTTTTCTGGGACAGCAGTATTAGATTCCGATGCACCATTGCACGTTTACTGTATCCCTTGGACCTTAAAATCAACGATGAAACACAGATATTGCATCGATATTGAATACAAAAGGCAAAATGTCGACTTATTTACAAGAGGAGTAACTCTCCTAATAGTTCGTGTTTGATCCTTTCCTGGGACAGCAGTATTAGATTCCGATGCACCATTGCAAGTTTACTGTATCCCTTGAACCTTCAAATCAACGATGAAACACAGAAATTGCATCGATATTGAATACAAAAGGCAAAATGTCGACTTATTTATAAGAGGAGTAAGTCTTCGAATAGTTCGTGCTTTGAGGATTTCCTGGGACAGCAGTATTAGAATCCGATGCATCATTGCAGGTTTACTGTATCCCTTGGTCCTTCAGATCAACGATGAAACACAGAAATTGCATCGATATTGAATACAAAAGGAAAATGTCGATTTATTTATAAGAGGAGTAACTCTTCTAACAGTTCGTGCTTTGACCCTTTCCTGGGACTGCAGTATTAGATTCCGATGCACCGTTGCATTTTTCCTGTATCCCTTGGAAATTAAAATCATCGATGAAACACAGAAATTGCATCGATATTGAATACAAAAGGCATAATGTCGACTTATTTATAAGAGGAGTAACTCTTCTAATAGTTCGTGATTTGATTCATCTCTGGGACAGCAGTATTAGATTCCGATGCACCATTGCAGGTTTACTGTATCCCTTAGACTTTCAAATCAACGATGAAACACAGAAATTCCATCGATATTGAATACAAAAGGCAAAATGTCGACTTATATACAAGAGGAGTAACTCTTCTAATAGTTCGTGCTTTTAGCCTTTCCTGGGACAGCAGAATTAGATTCCTATGCACCATTGCAGCTTTACTGTATCCCTTGGACCTTCACATCAACGTTGAAACACAGAAATTGCATCGATATTGAATACAAAAGGCAAAATGTCGACTTATTTATCAGAGGAGTAACTCTTCTAATAGTTCGTGTTTTGAGCCTTTCCTGGGACAGCAGTATTAGATTACGATGCACCATTGCAGGTTTACTGTATCCCTTGGACCTTCGAATCAACCATGAAGAACAGAAATTGCATCGATATTGAATACAAAAGGCAAAATGTTGACTTATTTACAAAAGGAGTAACTTTTCTAATAGTTCGTGCTTTGAGCCTTTCCTGGAACAGCAGTATTAGTTTGCGATGCACCATTGCAGGTTTACTGCATACCATGGACCTTCAAATCAACGATGAAACACAGAAATTGCATCAATATTGAATACGAAAGGCTAAATGTCGACTTATTTACAAGAGGAGTAACTCTTCTAATAGTTCGTGTTTTGAGCCTTCTCTGGGACAGCAGTATTAGATTCCGATGCACCATGGCAGGTTTACTGTATCCCTTGGAACTTCAAATCAACGATGAAACACAGAAATTGCATCGATATTGAATACAAAAAGCAAAATGTCGACTTATTTACAAGAGGAGTTACTCTTCTAATAGTTCGTGCTTTGAGCCTTCTCTGGGACTGCAGTATTAGATTCCGATGCACCATAGCAGGTTTACTGTATCGCTTGGAACTTCACATCAACGATGAAACACAGAAATTGCACGATATTGAATACAAAAGGCAAAATGTCGACTTTTTTACAAGAGGAGTAACTCTTGTAATAGTTCGGGATTTTAGCCTCTCCTGGAACTGCAGAATTAGATTCCGATGCACCATTGCAGCTTTACTGTATCCCTTGGACATTCAGATCAACGATGAAACATAGAAATTGCATCGATATTGAATACAAAAGGCAAAATGTCGACTTATTTACAAGAGGAGTAACTCTTCTAATAGTTCGTGCTTTGAGCCTTTTCTGGGACAGCAGTATTAGATTCCGATGCACCATTGCACGTTTACTGTATCCCTTGGACCTTAAAATCAACGATGAAACACAGATATTGCATCGATATTGAATACAAAAGGCAAAATGTCGACTTATTTACAAGAGGAGTAACTCTCCTAATAGTTCGTGTTTGATCCTTTCCTGGGACAGCAGTATTAGATTCCGATGCACCATTGCAAGTTTACTGTATCCCTTGAACCTTCAAATCAACGATGAAACACAGAAATTACATCGATATTGAATGCAAAAGGCAAAATGTCGACTTATTTATAAGAGGAGTAACTCTTCGAATAGTTCGTGCTTTGAGGATTTCCTGGGACAGCAGTATTAGAATCCGATGCATCATTGCAGGTTTACTGTATCCCTTGGTCCTTCAGATCAACGATGAAACACAGAAATTGCATCGATATTGAATACAAAAGGAAAATGTCGATTTATTTATAAGAGGAGTAACTCTTCTAACAGTTCGTGCTTTGACCCTTTCCTGGGACTGCAGTATTAGATTCCGATGCACCGTTGCATTTTTCCTGTATCCCTTGGAAATTAAAATCATCGATGAAACACAGAAATTGCATCGATATTGAATACAAAAGGCATAATGTCGACTTATTTATAAGAGGAGTAACTCTTCCAATAGTTCGTGATTTGATTCATCTCTGGGACAGCAGTATTAGATTCCGATGCACCATTGCAGGTTTACTGTATCCCTTGAACCTTCAAATCAACGATGAAACACAGAAATTACATCGATATTGAATACAAAAGGCAAAATGTCGACTTATTTATCAGAGGAGTAACTCTTCTAATAGTTCGTGTTTTGAGCCTTTCCTGGGACAGCAGTATTAGATTACGATGCACCATTGCAGGTTTACTGTATCCCTTGGACCTTCAAATCAACCATGAAGAACAGAAATTGCATCGATATTGAATTCAAAAGGCAAAATGTTGACTTATTTACAAAAGGAGTAACTTTTCTAATAGTTCGTGCTTTGAGCCTTTCCTGGAACAGCAGTATTAGTTTGCGATGCACCATTGCAGGTTTACTGCATACCATGGACCTTCAAATCAACGATGAAACACAGAAATTGCATCAATATTGAATACGAAAGGCAAAATGTCGACTTATTTACAAGAGGAGTAACTCTTCTAATAGTTCGTGTTTTGAGCCTTCTCTGGGACAGCAGTATTAGATTCCGATGCACCATGGCAGGTTTACTGTATCCCTTGGAACTTCAAATCAACGATGAAACACAGAAATTGCATCGATATTGAATACAAAAAGCAAAATGTCGACTTATTTACAAGAGGAGTTACTCTTCTAATAGTTCGTGCTTCGAGCCTTCTCTGGGACAGCAGTATTACATTCCGATGCACCATAGCAGGTTTACTGTATCGCTTGGAACTTCACATCAACGATGAAACACAGAAATTGCACGATATTGAATACAAAAGGCAAAATGTCGACTTTTTTACAAGAGGAGTAACTCTTGTAATAGTTCGGGATTTTAGCCTTCTTTGGGACAGCAGTATTAGATTCAGATGCACCATTGCTGGTTTACTGTATCCCTTGGACCTTCAAATCAACGATGAAACACAGAAATTGAATCGATATTGAATACAAAGGGCAAGATGTCCACTTATTTACAAGAGGAGTAACTCTTCTAATAGTTCGTGTTTTGAGCCTTTCCTGGGACAGCAGTATTAGATTCTGATGCACCATTGCAGATTTACTGCATCCCTTGGACCTTCAAATCAACGATGAAACACAGAAATTGCAACGATACTCAATATAAAAGGCAAAATGTTGACTTATTTACAAGGGGAGTAACTCTTCTAATTGTTCGTGATTTGAGCCTTTCCTGGGACAGCAGTATTAGATTCCGATGCACCATTGCTCGTTTACTGTATCTAATGGATCTTCAAATCAACGATGAAATACAGAAATTGCATCGATATTGAATACAAAAGGCAAAATGTCGACTTATTTACAAGAGGAGTAACTCTTCTAATAGTTCGTGATTTGAGTCATCTCTGGGACAGCAGTATTAGATTCCGATGCACCATTGCAGGTTTACTGTATCCCTTGGACCTTCAAATTAACGATGAAACACAGAAATTGCATCGATATTGAATACAAAAAACAAAATGTCGACTTATTTACAAAAGGAGTATCTATTCTAATTGTTCGTGCTTTAGCCATTCCTGGGACAGCAGAATTAGATTCCGATGCACCATTGCAGCTTTACTGTATCCCTTGGACCTTCACATCAACGATGAAACACAGATATTGCATAGATATTGAATACAAAATGCAAAATGTCGACTTATTTATAAGAGGAGTAACTCTTCTAATAGTTCATGTTTTGAGCCTTTCGTGGGACAGCAGTATTAGATTCCGATGCACCATTGCAGGTTTACTGTATCCCTTGGACCTTCAAGTCAACGATGAAGCAGATAATTTGTATCGATATTGAATACCAATATCAAAATGTCGACTTATTTACAAGAGGAGTAACTCTTCTCATAGTTCGTGCTTTGAGCCTTTCCTGGGACAGCAGTATTAGATTCTGATGCACCATTGCAGGTTTACTGTATCCCTTGGACCTTCAAATCAACGATGAAACACAGAAATTGCATCGATATTGAATACAAATGGCAAAATGTCGACTTATTTACAAGAGGAATAACTCTTCTCATAGTTCGTGATTTAAGCCTTCTTTGGGACAGCAGTATTAGATTCAGATGCACCATTGCTGGTTTACTGTATCCCTTGGACCTTCAAATCAACGATGAAACACAGAAATTGAATCGATATTGAATACAAAGGGCAAGATGTCCACTTATTTACAAGAGGAGTAACTCTTCTAATAGTTCGTGTTTTGAGCCTTTCCTGGGACAGCAGTATTAGATTCTGATGCACCATTGCAGATTTACTGCATCCCTTGGACCTTCAAATCAACGATGAAACACAGAAATTGCATCGATATTGAATACAAAAGGCAAAATGTCGACTTACTTACAAGAGGAGTAACTCTTCTAATAGTTCGTGTTTTGAGCCTTTCCTGGGACAGCAGTATTAGATTCCGATTCACCATTGCAGGTTTACTGTATCCCTTGGACCTTCAAATCAACGATGAAGCACAGAAATTGCATCGATATTGAATACAAAAGGCAAAATGTCGACTTATTTACAAGAGGAGTAACTGTTCTAATAGTTCGTGCTTTGAGCCTTTTCTGGGACAGCAGTATTAGATTCCGATGCACCATTGCACGTTTACTGTATCCCTTGGACCGTAAAATCAACGATGAAACACAGATATTGCATCGATATTGAATACAAAAGGCAAAATATCGACTTATTTACAAGTGGAGTAACTCTCCTAATAGTTCGTGTTTGATCCTTTCCTGGGACAGCAGTATTAGATTCCGATGCACCATTGCAAGTTTACTGTATCCCTTGAACCATCAAATCAACGATGAAACACAGAAGTTGCATCGATATTGAATACAAGAGGCAAAATGTCGACTTATTTATAAGAGGAGTAACTCTTCGAATAGTTCGTGCTTTCAGGATTTCCTGGGACAGCAGTATTAGAATCCGATTTATCATTGCAGGTTTACTGTATCCCTTGGTCCTTCAGATCAACGATGAAACACAGAAAATGCATCGACATTGAATACAAAAGGCAAAATGTCGACTTATATACAAGAGGAGTAACTCTTCTAATAGTTCGTGCTTTTAGCCTTTCCTGGGACAGCAGAATTAGATTCCGATGCACCGTTGCATTTTTCCTCTATCCCTTGGAACTTCAAATCAACGATGAAACACAGAAATTGCATCGATATTGAATACAAAAGGCATAATGTCGACTTATTTACAAGAGGAGTTACTCTTCTAATAGTTCGTGCTTTGAGCCTTCTCTGGGACAGCAGTATTAGATTCCGATGCACCATAGCAGGTTTACTGTATCGCTTGGAACTTCACATCAACGATGAAACACAGAAATTGCATCGATATTGAATACAAAAGGCAAAATGTCGACTTATTTATCAGAGGAGTAACTCTTCTAATAGTTCGTGTTTTGAGCCTTTCCTGGGACAGCAGTATTAGATTACGATGCACCATTGCAGGTTTACTGTATCCCTTGGACCTTCAAATCAACCATGAAGAACAGAAATTGCATCGATATTGAATACAAAAGGCAAAATGTTGACTTATTTACAAAAGGAGTAACTTTTCTAATAGTTCGTGCTTTGAGCCTTTCCTGGAACAGCAGTATTAGTTTGCGATGCACCATTGCAGGTTTACTGCATACCATGGACCTTCAAATCAACGATGAAACACAGAAATTGCATCAATATTGAATACGAAAGGCAAAATGTCGACTTATTTACAAGAGGAGTAACTCTTCTAATAGTTCGTGTTTTGAGCCTTCTCTGGGACAGCAGTATTAGATTCCGATGCACCATGGCAGGTTTACTGTATCCCTTGGAACTTCAAATCAACGATGAAACACAGAAATTGCATCGATATTGAATACAAAAAGCAAAATGTCGACTTATTTACAAGAGGAGTTACTCTTCTAATAGTTCGTGCTTTGAGCCTTCTCTGGGACAGCAGTATTAGATTCCGATGCACCATAGCAGGTTTACTGTATCGCTTGGAACTTCACATCAACGATGAAACACAGAAATTGCACGATATTGAATACAAAAGGCAAAATGTCGACTATTTTACAAGAGGAGTAACTCTTGTAATAGTTCGGGCTTTTAGCCTCTCCTGGAACTGCAGAATTAGATTCCGATGCACCATTGCAGCTTTACTGTATCCCTTGGACATTCAGATCAACGATGAAACATAGAAATTGCATCGATATTGAATACAAAAGGCAAAATGTCGACTAATTTACAAGAGGAGTAACTCTTCTAATAGTTCGTGCTTTGAGCCTTTCCTGGGACATCAGTATTAGATTCCGATGCACCATTGCAGGTTTTGTGTATCCCTTGGACCTTCAAATCAACGATGAAACACAGAAATTGCATCGATATTGAATATAAAAGGCAAAATGTCGACTTATTTACAAGAGAAGTAACTCTTCTAATTGTTCGTGCTTAGAGCCTTTCCTGGGACAGCAGTATTAGATTCCGATGCACCATTGCAGGTTTAGTGTATTCCTTGGACCTTCAAATCAACGATTAAACACAGAAATTGCATCGATTTTGAATACAAAAGGCAAGATGTCGACTTATTTATAAGAGGAGTAACTCTTCTAATAGTTCGTGCTTTGAGCCTTTCCTGGGACAGCAGTATTAGATTCCGATGCACCATTGCAGGTTTACTGTATCCCTTGGACCTTCAAGTCAACGATGAAATACAGAAATTACATCGATATTGAATACAAAAGGCAAAATATCGACTTATTTACAAGAAGAGTAAATCTTCAAATAATTCGTGCTTTGAGCCTTTCCTGGGACAGCAGTATTAGATTCCGATGCACCATTGGAGGTATACTGTATCCCTCGGACCTTCAAATCAACGATGAAACACAGAAATTGCATCGATACTGAATATAAAAGGCAAAATGTTGACTTATTTACAAGAGGAGTAACTCTTCTAATTGTTCGTGATTTGAGCCTTTCCTGGGACAGCAGTATTAGATTCCGATGCACCATTGCTCGTTTACTGTATCTAATGGATCTTCAAATCAACGATGAAATACAGAAATTGCATCGATATTGAATACAAAAGGCAAAATGTCGACTTATTTACAAGAGGAGTAACTCTTCTAATAGTTCGTGATTTGAGTCATCTCTGGGACAGCAGTATTAGATTCCGATGCACCATTGCAGGTTTACTGTATCCCTTGGACCTTCAAATCAACGATGAAACACAGAAATTGCATCGATATTGAATACAAAAGGCAAAATGTCGACTTATTTACAAACGGAGTATCTATTCTAATTGTTCGTGCTTTAGCCATTCCTGGGACAGCAGAATTAGATTCCGATGCACCATTGCAGCTTTACTGTATCCCTTGGACCTTCACATCAACGATGAAACACAGATATTGCATAGATATTGAATACAAAATGCAAAATGTCGACTTATTTATAAGAGGAGTAACTCTTCTAATAGTTCATGTTTTGAGCCTTTCGTGGGACAGCAGTATTAGATTCCGATGCACCATTGCAGGTTTACTGTATCCCTTGGACCTTCAAGTCAACGATGAAGCAGAGAATTTGTATCGATATTGAATACCAATATCAAAATGTCGACTTATTTACAAGAGGAGTAACTCTTCTCATAGTTCGTGCTTTGAGCCTTTCCTGGGACAGCAGTATTAGATTCTGATGCACCATTGCAGGTTTACTGTATCCCTTGGACCTTAAAATCAACGATGAAACACAGAAATTGCATCGATATTGAATACAAATGGCAAAATGTCGACTTATTTACAAGAGGAATAACTCTTCTCATAGTTCGTGATTTAAGCCTTCTTTGGGACAGCAGTATTAGATTCAGATGCACCATTGCTGGTTTACTGTATCCCTTGGACCTTCAAATCAACAATGAAACACAGAAATTGAATCGATATTGAATACAAAGGGCAAGATGTCCACTTATTTACAAGAGGAGTAACTCTTCTAATAGTTCGTGTTTTGAGCCTTTCCTGGGACAGCAGTATTAGATTCTGATGCACCATTGCAGATTTACTGCATCCCTTGGACCTTCAAATCAACGATGAAACACAGAAATTGCATCGATATTGAATACAAAAGGCAAAATGTCGACTTACTTACAAGAGGAGTAACTCTTCTAATAGTTCGTGTTTTGAGCCTTTCCTGGGACAGCAGTATTAGATTCCGATTCACCATTGCAGGTTTACTGTATCCCTTGGACCTTCAAATCAACGATGTAGCACAGAAAGTGCATCGATATTGAATACAAAAGGCAAAATGTCGACTTATTTACAAGAGGAGTAACTGTTCTAATAGTTCGTGCTTTGAGCCTTTTCTGGGACAGCAGTATTAGATTCCGATGCACCATTGCACGTTTACTGTATCCCTTGGACCTTAAAATCAACGATGAAACACAGATATTGCATCGATATTGAATACAAAAGGCAAAATATCGACTTATTTACAAGTGGAGTAACTCTCCTAATAGTTCGTGTTTGATCCTTTCCTGGGACAGCAGTATTAGATTCCGATGCACCATTGCAAGTTTACTGTATCCCTTGAACCATCAAATCAACGATGAAACACAGAAGTTGCATCGATATTGAATACAAGAGGCAAAATGTCGACTTATTTATAAGAGGAGTAACTCTTCGAATAGTTCGTGCTTTCAGGATTTCCTGGGACAGCAGTATTAGAATCCGATGCATCATTGCAGGTTTACTGTATCCCTTGGTCCTTCAGATCAACGATGAAACACAGAAAATGCATCGACATTGAATACAAAAGGCAAAATGTCGACTTATATACAAGAGGAGTAACTCTTCTAATAGTTCGTGCTTTTAGCCTTTCCTGGGACAGCAGAATTAGATTCCGATGCACCGTTGCATTTTTCCTCTATCCCTTGGAACTTCAAATCAACGATGAAACACAGAAATTGCATCGATATTGAATACAAAAGGCATAATGTCGACTTATTTATAAGAGGAGTAACTCTTCTAATAGTTCGTGATTTGATTCATCTCTGGGACAGCAGTATTAGATTCCAATGCACCATTGCAGGTTTACTGTATCCCTTGGACCTTCAAATCAACGATGAAACACAGAAATTCCATCGATATTGAATACAAAAGGCAAAATGTCGACTTATATACAAGAGGAGTAACTCTTCTAATAGATCGTGCTTTTAGCCTTTCCTGGGACAGCAGAATTAGATTCCGATGCACCATTGCAGCTTTACTGTATCCCTTGGACCTTCACATCAACGATGAAACACAGAAATTGCATCGATATTGGATACAAAAGACAAAATGTCGACTTATTTATCAGAGGAGTAACTCTTCTAATAGTTCGTGCTTTGAGCCTTTCCTGGGACAGCAGTATTAGATTACAATGCACCATTGCAGGTTTACTGTATCCCTTGGACCTTCAAATCAACCATGAAGAACAGAAATTGCATCGATATTGAATACAAAAGGCAAAATGTTGACTTATTTACAAAAGGAGTAACTCTTCTAATAGTTCGTGCTTTGAGCCTTTCCTGGGACAGCAGTATTAGATTGCGATGCACCATTGCAGGTTTACTGCATCCCATGGACCTTCAAATCAACGATGAAACACAGAAATTGCATCAATATTGAATACGAACGGCAAAATGTCGACTTATTTACAAGAGGAGTAACTCTTCTAACAGTTCGTGTTTTGAGCCTTCTCTGGGACAGCAGTATTAGATTCCGATGCACCATTGCAGGTTTACTGTATCCCTTGGACCTTCAAGTCATCGATGAAATACAGAAATTACATCGATATTGAATACAAAATGCAAAATATCGACTTATTTTCAAGAAGAGTAACTCTTCAAATAATTCGTGCTTTGAGCCTTTCCTGGGACAGCAGTATTAGATTCCGATGCACCATTGGAGGTATACTGTATCCCTCGGACCTTCAAATCAACGATGAAACACAGAAATTGCAACGATACTCAATATAAAAGGCAAAATGTTGACTTATTTACAAGAGGAGTAACTCTTCTAATTGTTCGTGATTTGAGCCTTTCCTGGGACAGCAGTATTAGATTCCGATGCACCATTGCTCGTTTACTGTATCTAATGGATCTTCAAATCAACGATGAAATACAGAAATTGCATCGATATTGAATACAAAAGGCAAAATGTCGACTTATTTACAAGAGGAGTAACTCTTCTAATAGTTCGTGATTTGAGTCATCTCTGGGACAGCAGTATTAGATTCCGATGCACCATTGCAGGTTTACTGTATCCCTTGGACCTTCAAATCAACGATGAAACACAGAAATTGCATCGATATTGAATACAAAAGGCAAAATGTCGACTTATTTACAAAAGGAGTATCTATTCTAATTGTTCGTGCTTTAGCCATTCCTGGGACAGCAGAATTAGATTCCGATGCACCATTGCAGCTTTACTGTATCCCTTGGACCTTCACATCAACGATGAAGCACAGATATTGCATAGATATTGAATACAAAATGCAAAATGTCGACTTATTTATAAGAGGAGTAACTCTTCTAATAGTTCATGATTTGAGCCTTTCGTGGGACAGCAGTATTAGATTCCGATGCACCATTGCAGGTTTACTGTATCCCTTGGACCTTCAAGTCAACGATGAAGCAGATAATTTGTATCGATATTGAATACCAATATCAAAATGTCGACTTATTTACAAGAGGAGTAACTCTTCTCATAGTTCGTGCTTTGAGCCTTTCCTGGGACAGCAGTATTAGATTCTGATGCACCATTGCAGGTTTACTGTATCCCTTGGACCTTCAAATCAACGATGAAACACAGAAATTGCATCGATATTGAATACAAATGGCAAAATGTCGACTTATTTACAAGAGGTATAACTCTTCTCATAGTTCGTGATTTAAGCCTTCTTTGGGACAGCAGTATTAGATTCAGATGCACCATTGCTGGTTTACTGTATCCCTTGGACCTTCAAATCAACGATGAAACACAGAAATTGAATCGATATTGAATACAAAGGGCAAGATGTCCACTTATTTACAAGAGGAGTAACTCTTCTAATAGTTCGTGTTTTGAGCCTTTCCTGGGACAGCAGTATTAGATTCTGATGCACCATTGCAGATTTACTGCATCCCTTGGACCTTCAAATCAACGATGAAACACAGAAATTGCATCGATATTGAATACAAAAGGCAAAATGTCGACTTACTTACAAGAGGAGTAACTCTTCTAATAGTTCGTGTTTTGAGCCTTTCCTGGGACAGCAGTATTAGATTCCGATTCACCATTGCAGGTTTACTGTATCCCTTGGACCTTCAAATCAACGATGAAGCACAGAAATTGCATCGATATTGAATACAAAAGGCAAAATGTCGACTTATTTACAAGAGGAGTAACTGTTCTAATAGTTCGTGCTTTGAGCCTTTTCTGGGACAGCAGTATTAGATTCCGATGCACCATTGCACGTTTACTGTATCCCTTGGACCGTAAAATCAACGATGAAACACAGATATTGCATCGATATTGAATACAAAAGGCAAAATATCGACTTATTTACAAGTGGAGTAACTCTCCTAATAGTTCGTGTTTGATCCTTTCCTGGGACAGCAGTATTAGATTCCGATGCACCATTGCAAGTTTACTGTATCCCTTGAACCATCAAATCAACGATGAAACACAGAAGTTGCATCGATATTGAATACAAGAGGCAAAATGTCGACTTATTTATAAGAGGAGTAACTCTTCGAATAGTTCGTGCTTTCAGGATTTCCTGGGACAGCAGTATTAGAATCCGATTTATCATTGCAGGTTTACTGTATCCCTTGGTCCTTCAGATCAACGATGAAACACAGAAAATGCATCGACATTGAATACAAAAGGCAAAATGTCGACTTATATACAAGAGGAGTAACTCTTCTAATAGTTCGTGCTTTTAGCCTTTCCTGGGACAGCAGAATTAGATTCCGATGCACCGTTGCATTTTTCCTCTATCCCTTGGAACTTCAAATCAACGATGAAACACAGAAATTGCATCGATATTGAATACAAAAGGCATAATGTCGACTTATTTACAAGAGGAGTTACTCTTCTAATAGTTCGTGCTTTGAGCCTTCTCTGGGACAGCAGTATTAGATTCCGATGCACCATAGCAGGTTTACTGTATCGCTTGGAACTTCACATCAACGATGAAACACAGAAATTGCATCGATATTGAATACAAAAGGCAAAATGTCGACTTATTTATCAGAGGAGTAACTCTTCTAATAGTTCGTGTTTTGAGCCTTTCCTGGGACAGCAGTATTAGATTACGATGCACCATTGCAGGTTTACTGTATCCCTTGGACCTTCAAATCAACCATGAAGAACAGAAATTGCATCGATATTGAATACAAAAGGCAAAATGTTGACTTATTTACAAAAGGAGTAACTTTTCTAATAGTTCGTGCTTTGAGCCTTTCCTGGAACAGCAGTATTAGTTTGCGATGCACCATTGCAGGTTTACTGCATACCATGGACCTTCAAATCAACGATGAAACACAGAAATTGCATCAATATTGAATACGAAAGGCAAAATGTCGACTTATTTACAAGAGGAGTAACTCTTCTAATAGTTCGTGTTTTGAGCCTTCTCTGGGACAGCAGTATTAGATTCCGATGCACCATGGCAGGTTTACTGTATCCCTTGGAACTTCAAATCAACGATGAAACACAGAAATTGCATCGATATTGAATACAAAAAGCAAAATGTCGACTTATTTACAAGAGGAGTTACTCTTCTAATAGTTCGTGCTTTGAGCCTTCTCTGGGACAGCAGTATTAGATTCCGATGCACCATAGCAGGTTTACTGTATCGCTTGGAACTTCACATCAACGATGAAACACAGAAATTGCACGATATTGAATACAAAAGGCAAAATGTCGACTATTTTACAAGAGGAGTAACTCTTGTAATAGTTCGGGCTTTTAGCCTCTCCTGGAACTGCAGAATTAGATTCCGATGCACCATTGCAGCTTTACTGTATCCCTTGGACATTCAGATCAACGATGAAACATAGAAATTGCATCGATATTGAATACAAAAGGCAAAATGTCGACTTATTTATAAGAGGAGTAACTCTTCGAATAGTTCGTGCTTTGAGCCTTTCCTGGGACATCAGTATTAGATTCCGATGCACCATTGCAGGTTTTGTGTATCCCTTGGACCTTCAAATCAACGATGAAACACAGAAATTGCATCGATATTGAATATAAAAGGCAAAATGTCGACTTATTTACAAGAGAAGTAACTCTTCTAATTGTTCGTGCTTAGAGCCTTTCCTGGGACAGCAGTATTAGATTCCGATGCACCATTGCAGGTTTAGTGTATTCCTTGGACCTTCAAATCAACGATTAAACACAGAAATTGCATCGATTTTGAATACAAAAGGCAAGATGTCGACTTATTTATAAGAGGAGTAACTCTTCTAATAGTTCGTGCTTTGAGCCTTTCCTGGGACAGCAGTATTAGATTCCGATGCACCATTGCAGGTTTACTGTATCCCTTGGACCTTCAAGTCAACGATGAAATACAGAAATTACATCGATATTGAATACAAAAGGCAAAATATCGACTTATTTACAAGAAGAGTAAATCTTCAAATAATTCGTGCTTTGAGCCTTTCCTGGGACAGCAGTATTAGATTCCGATGCACCATTGGAGGTATACTGTATCCCTCGGACCTTCAAATCAACGATGAAACACAGAAATTGCATCGATACTGAATATAAAAGGCAAAATGTTGACTTATTTACAAGAGGAGTAACTCTTCTAATTGTTCGTGATTTGAGCCTTTCCTGGGACAGCAGTATTAGATTCCGATGCACCATTGCTCGTTTACTGTATCTAATGGATCTTCAAATCAACGATGAAATACAGAAATTGCATCGATATTGAATACAAAAGGCAAAATGTCGACTTATTTACAAGAGGAGTAACTCTTCTAATAGTTCGTGATTTGAGTCATCTCTGGGACAGCAGTATTAGATTCCGATGCACCATTGCAGGTTTACTGTATCCCTTGGACCTTCAAATCAACGATGAAACACAGAAATTGCATCGATATTGAATACAAAAGGCAAAATGTCGACTTATTTACAAACGGAGTATCTATTCTAATTGTTCGTGCTTTAGCCATTCCTGGGACAGCAGAATTAGATTCCGATGCACCATTGCAGCTTTACTGTATCCCTTGGACCTTCACATCAACGATGAAACACAGATATTGCATAGATATTGAATACAAAATGCAAAATGTCGACTTATTTATAAGAGGAGTAACTCTTCTAATAGTTCATGTTTTGAGCCTTTCGTGGGACAGCAGTATTAGATTCCGATGCACCATTGCAGGTTTACTGTATCCCTTGGACCTTCAAGTCAACGATGAAGCAGAGAATTTGTATCGATATTGAATACCAATATCAAAATGTCGACTTATTTACAAGAGGAGTAACTCTTCTCATAGTTCGTGCTTTGAGCCTTTCCTGGGACAGCAGTATTAGATTCTGATGCACCATTGCAGGTTTACTGTATCCCTTGGACCTTAAAATCAACGATGAAACACAGAAATTGCATCGATATTGAATACAAATGGCAAAATGTCGACTTATTTACAAGAGGAATAACTCTTCTCATAGTTCGTGATTTAAGCCTTCTTTGGGACAGCAGTATTAGATTCAGATGCACCATTGCTGGTTTACTGTATCCCTTGGACATTCAAATCAACAATGAAACACAGAAATTGAATCGATATTGAATACAAAGGGCAAGATGTCCACTTATTTACAAGAGGAGTAACTCTTCTAATAGTTCGTGTTTTGAGCCTTTCCTGGGACAGCAGTATTAGATTCTGATGCACCATTGCAGATTTACTGCATCCCTTGGACCTTCAAATCAACGATGAAACACAGAAATTGCATCGATATTGAATACAAAAGGCAAAATGTCGACTTACTTACAAGAGGAGTAACTCTTCTAATAGTTCGTGTTTTGAGCCTTTCCTGGGACAGCAGTATTAGATTCCGATTCACCATTGCAGGTTTACTGTATCCCTTGGACCTTCAAATCAACGATGAAGCACAGAAATTGCATCGATATTGAATACAAAAGGCAAAATGTCGACTTATTTACAAGAGGAGTAACTGTTCTAATAGTTCGTGCTTTGAGACTTTTCTGGGACAGCAGTATTAGATTCCGATGCACCATTGCACGTTTACTGTATCCCTTGGACCTTAAAATCAACGATGAAACACAGATATTGCATCGATATTGAATACAAAAGGCAAAATATCGACTTATTTACAAGTGGAGTAACTCTCCTAATAGTTCGTGTTTGATCCTTTCCTGGGACAGCAGTATTAGATTCCGATGCACCATTGCAAGTTTACTGTATCCCTTGAACCATCAAATCAACGATGAAACACAGAAGTTGCATCGATATTGAATACAAGAGGCAAAATGTCGACTTATTTATAAGAGGAGTAACTCTTCGAATAGTTCGTGCTTTCAGGATTTCCTGGGACAGCAGTATTAGAATCCGATGCATCATTGCAGGTTTACTGTATCCCTTGGTCCTTCAGATCAACGATGAAACACAGAAAATGCATCGACATTTAATACAAAAGGCAAAATGTCGACTTATATACAAGAGGAGTAACTCTTCTAATAGTTCGTGCTTTTAGCCTTTCCTGGGACAGCAGAATTAGATTCCGATGCACCGTTGCATTTTTCCTCTATCCCTTGGAACTTCAAATCAACGATGAAACACAGAAATTGCATCGATATTGAATACAAAAGGCATAATGTCGACTTATTTATAAGAGGAGTAACTCTTCTAATAGTTCGTGATTTGATTCATCTCTGGGACAGCAGTATTAGATTCCAATGCACCATTGCAGGTTTACTGTATCCCTTGGACCTTCAAATCAACGATGAAACACAGAAATTCCATCGATATTGAATACAAAAGGCAAAATGTCGACTTATATACAAGAGGAGTAACTCTTCTAATAGATCGTGCTTTTAGCCTTTCCTGGGACAGCAGAATTAGATTCCGATGCACCATTGCAGCTTTACTGTATCCCTTGGACCTTCACATCAACGATGAAACACAGAAATTGCATCGATATTGGATACAAAAGACAAAATGTCGACTTATTTATCAGAGGAGTAACTCTTCTAATAGTTCGTGCTTTGAGCCTTTCCTGGGACAGCAGTATTAGATTACAATGCACCATTGCAGGTTTACTGTATCCCTTGGACCTTCAAATCAACCATGAAGAACAGAAATTGCATCGATATTGAATACAAAAGGCAAAATGTTGACTTATTTACAAAAGGAGTAACTCTTCTAATAGTTCGTGCTTTGAGCCTTTCCTGGGACAGCAGTATTAGATTGCGATGCACCATTGCAGGTTTACTGCATCCCATGGACCTTCAAATCAACGATGAAACACAGAAATTGCATCAATATTGAATACGAACGGCAAAATGTCGACTTATTTACAAGAGGAGTAACTCTTCTAATAGTTCGTGTTTTGAGCCTTCTCTGGGACAGCAGTATTAGATTCCGATGCACCATTGCAGGTTTACTGTATCCCTTGGAACTTCAAATCAACGATGAAACACTGAAATTGCATCGATATTGAATACAAAAAGCAAAACGTCGACTTATTTACAAGAGTAGTTACTCTTCTAATAGTTCGTGCTTTGAGCCTTCTCTGGGACAGCAGTATTAGATTCCGATGCACCATAGCAGGTTTACTGTATCGCTTGGAACTTCAAATCAACGATGAAACACAGAAATTGCACGATATTGAATACAAAAGGCAAAATGTCGACTTATTTACAAGAGGAGTAACTCTTGTAATAGTTCGTGCTTTTAGCCTCTCCTGGAACAGCAGAATTAGATTCCGATGCACCATTGCAGCTTTACTGTATCCCTTGGACCTTCAGATCAACGATGAAACACAGAAATTGCATCGATATTGAATACAAAAGGGAAAATGTCGACTTATTTACAAGAGGAGTAACTCTTCTAATAGTTCGTGCTTTGAGCCTTTCCTGGGACATCAGTATTAGATTCCGATGCACCATTGCAGGTTTTGTGTATCCCTTGGACCTTCAAATCAACGATGAAACACAGAAATTGCATCGATATTGAATATAAAAGGCAAAATGTCGACTTATTTACAAGAGAAGTAACTCTTCTAATTGTTCGTGCTTTGAGTCTTTCCTTAGACAGCAGTATTAGATTCCGATGCACCATTGCAGGTTTACTGTATCCCTTGGACCTTAAAATCAACGATGAAACACAGATATTGCATCGATATTGAATACAAAATGCAAAATGTCGACTTATTTACAAGACGAGTAACTCTTCTAATAGTTCGTGATTTCAGCCTTTCCTGGGCCTGCAGTATTAGATTCCGATGCACCATTGCAGGTTAACTGTATCCCATGGACCTTCAAGTCCACGATGAAACACAGAAATTGCATCGATATTGAAGACAAATGGCAAAATGTCGACTTATTTATAAGAGGAGTAACTCTTCTAATAGTTCGTGCATTGAGCCTTTCCTAGGACAGCAGTATTAGATTCCGAAGGATCATTGCAGGTTTACTGCATCCGTTGGACCTTAAAATCAACGATGAAACACAGAAATTGCATCGATAATGAACACAAAAGTCAAAATGTCGACTTATTTATAAGAGGAATAACTCTTCTAATTGATCGTGCTTTGAGCATTTCCTGGGACAGCAGTATTAGATTCCGATGCACCATTGCTGGTTTACTGTTCCCTTGGACCTTCAAATCAACGATGAAACACAGAAATAGCATCGATAATGAATACAAAAGGCAGAATGTCGACTTATTTATAAGAGGAGTAACTCCTCTAATAGTTTGTGCTTTGAGCCTTTCCTGGGACAGCAGTATTAGATTCCGATGCACCATTGCAGGTTTACTGTATCCCTTGGACCTTCAACGCAACGATGAATCACAGAAATTGCATCGATATTGAATACAAATGGCAAAATGTCGACTTATTTACAAGGGGAGTAACTCTTCAAATAGTTCGTGCTTTGAGCCATTCCTGGGACAGCAGTATTAGATTCCGATGCACCATTGCAGGTTTGCTGTATCCCTTGGACCTTCAAATCAACGATGAAACACAGAAATTGCATCGATATTGAATACAAAAGGCAAAATGTCGACTTATTTACAAGAGGAGTAACTCTTTTAATAGTTTGTGTTTGAGCTATTCCTGGGACAGCAGTAATAGATTCCGATGCACCATTGCAGGTTTACTGTATCCCTTGGACCTTCAAATCAACGATGAAACACAGAAGTTGCATCGATATTGAATACAAAAGGCAAAATGTCGACTTATTTACAAGAGGAGTAACTCTTCAAATAGTACGTGATTTTTAGCCTTTCGTGGGACAGCAGTATTAGATTCCGATGCACCATTGCAGGTTTACTGTATCCCTTGGACCTTCAAATCAACGATGAAACACAGAAATTGCATCGATATTGAATACAAAACGCAAAATATCGACTTATTTACAAGTGGAGTAACTCTCCTAATAGTTCGTGTTTGATCCTTTCCTGGGACAGAAGTATTAGATTCCGATGCACCATTGCAAGTTTACTGTATCCCTTGAACCATCAAATCAACGATGAAACACAGAAGTTGCATCGATATTGAATACAAGAGGCAAAATGTCGACTTATTTATAAGAGGAGTAACTCTTCGAATAGTTCGTGCTTTCAGGATTTCCTGGGACAGCAGTATTAGAATCCGATTTATCATTGCAGGTTTACTGTATCCCTTGGTCCTTCCGATCAACGATGAAACACAGAAAATGCATCGACATTGAATACAAAAGGCAAAATGTCGACTTATATACAAGAGGAGTAACTCTTCTAATAGTTCGTGCTTTTAGCCTTTCCTGGGACAGCAGAATTAGATTCCGATGCACCGTTGCATTTTTCCTCTATCCCTTGGAACTTCAAATCAACGATGGAACACAGAAATTGCATCGATATTGAATACAAAAGGCATAATGTCGACTTATTTACAAGAGGAGTTACTCTTCTAATAGTTCGTGTTTGAGCCTTCTCTGGGACAGCAGTATTAGATTCCGATGCACCATAGCAGGTTTACTGTATCGCTTGGAACTTCACATCAACGATGAAACACAGAAATTGCATCGATATTGAATACAAAAGGCAAAATGTCGACTTATTTATCAGAGGAGTAACTCTTCTAATAGTTCGTGTTTTGAGCCTTTCCTGGGACAGCAGTATTAGATTACGATGCACCATTGCAGGTTTACTGTATCCCTTGGACCTTCAAATCAACCATGAAGAACAGAAATTGCATCGATATTGAATACAAAAGGCAAAATGTTGACTTATTTACAAAAGGAGTAACTTTTCTAATAGTTCGTGTTTGAGCCTTTCCTGGAACAGCAGTATTAGTTTGCGATGCACCATTGCAGGTTTACTGCATACCATGGACCATCAAATCAACGATGAAACACAGAAATTGCATCAATATTGAATACGAAAGGCAAAATGTCGACTTATTTACAAGAGGAGTAACTCTTCTAATAGTTCGTGTTTTGAGCCTTCTCTGGGACAGCAGTATTAGATTCCGATGCACCATGGCAGGTTTACTGTATCCCTTGGAACTTCAAATCAACGGTGAAACACAGAAATTGCATCGATATTGAATACAAAAAGCAAAATGTCGACTTATTTACAAGAGGAGTTACTCTTCTAATAGTTCGTGCTTTGAGCCTTCTCTGGGACAGCAGTATTAGATTCCGATGCACCATAGCAGGTTTACTGTATCGCTTGGAACTTCACATCAACGATGAAACACAGAAATTGCACGATATTGAATACAAAAGGCAAAATGTCGACTTTTTTACAAGAGGAGTAACTCTTGTAATAGTTCGGGCTTTTAGCCTCTCCTGTAACTGCAGAATTAGATTCCGATGCACCATTGCAGCTTTACTGTATCCCTTGGACATTCAGATCAACGATGAAACATAGAAATTGCATCGATATTGAATACAAAAGGCAAAATGTCGACTTATTTACAAGAGGAGTAACTCTTCTAATAGTTCGTGCTTTGAGCCTTTCCTGGGACATCAGTATTAGATTCCGATGCACCATTGCAGGTTTTGTGTATCCCTTGGACCTTCAAATCAACGATGAAACACAGAAATTGCATCGATATTGAATATAAAAGGCAAAATGTCGACTTATTTACAAGAGAAGTAACTCTTCTAATTGTTCGTGCTTAGAGCCTTTCCTGGGACAGCAGTATTAGATTCCGATGCACCATTGCAGGTTTAGTGTATTCCTTGGACCTTCAAATCAACGATTAAACACAGAAATTTCATCGATTTTGAATACAAAAGGCAAGATGTCGACTTATTTATAAGAGGAGTAACTCTTCTAATAGTTCGTGCTTTGAGCCTTTCCTGGGACAGCAGTATTAGATTCCGATGCACCATTGCAGGTTTACTGTATCCCTTGGACCTTCAAGTCAACGATGAAATACAGAAATTACATCGATATTGAATACAAAAGGCAAAATATCGACTTATTTACAAGAAGAGTAACTCTTCAAATAATTCGTGCTTTGAGCCTTTCCTGGGACAGCAGTATTAGATTCCGCTGCACCATTGGAGGTATACTGTATCCCTCGGACCTTCAAATCAACGATGAAACACAGAAATTGCATCGATACTGAATATAAAAGGCAAAATGTTGACTTATTTACAAGAGGAGTAACTCTTCTAATTGTTCGTGATTTGAGCCTTTCCTGGGACAGCAGTATTAGATTCCGATGCACCATTGCTCGTTTACTGTATCTAATGGATCTTCAAATCAACGATGAAATACAGAAATTGCATCGATATTGAATACAAAAGGCAAAATGTCGACTTATTTACAAGAGGAGTAACTCTTCTAATAGTTCGTGATTTGAGTCATCTCTGGGACAGCAGTATTAGATTCCGATGCACCATTGCAGGTTTACTGTATCCCTTGGACCTTCAAATCAACGATGAAACACAGAAATTGCATCGATATTGAATACAAAAGGCAAAATGTCGACTCATTTACAAACGGAGTATCTATTCTAATTGTTCGTGCTTTAGCCATTCCTGGGACAGCAGAATTAGATTCCGATGCACCATTGCAGCTTTACTGTATCCCTTGGACCTTCACATCAACGATGAAACACAGATATTGCATAGATATTGAATACAAAATGCAAAATGTCGACTTATTTATAAGAGGAGTAACTCTTCTAATAGTTCATGTTTTGAGCCTTTCGTGGGACAGCAGTATTAGATTCCGATGCACCATTGCAGGTTTACTGTATCCCTTGGACCTTCAAGTCAACGATGGAGCAGAGAATTTGTATCGATATTGAATACCAATACCAAAATGTCGACTTATTTACAAGAGGAGTAACTCTTCTCATAGTTCGTGCTTTGAGCCTTTCGTGGGACAGCAGTATTAGATTCTGATGCACCATTGCAGGTTTACTGTATCCCTTGGACCTTCAAATCAACGATGAAACACAGAAATTGCATCGATATTGAATACAAATGGCAAAATGCCGACTTATTTACAAGAGGAATAACTCTTCTCATAGTTCGTGATTTAAGCCTTCTTTGGGACAGCAGTATTAGATTCAGATGCACCATTGCTGGTTTACTGTATCCCTTGGACCTTCAAATCAACGATGAAACACAGAAATTGAATCGATATTGAATACAAAGGGCAAGATGTCCACTTATTTAAAAGAGGAGTAACTCTTCTAATAGTTCGTGTTTTGAGCCTTTCCTGGGACAGCAGTATTAGATTCTGATGCACCATTGCAGATTTACTGCATCCCTTGGACCTTCAAATCAACGATGAAACACAGAAATTGCATCGATATTGAATACAAAAGGCAAAATGTCGACTTACTTACAAGAGGAGTAACTCTTCTAATAGTTCGTGTTTTGAGCCTTTCCTGGGACAGCAGTATTAGATTCCGATTCACCATTGCAGGTTTACTGTATCCCTTGTACCTTCAAATCAACGATGAAGCACAGAAATTGCATCGATATTGAATACAAAAGGCAAAATGTCGACTTATTTACAAGAGGAGTAACTGTTCTAATAGTTCGTGCTTTGAGCCTTTTCTGGGACAGCAGTATTAGATTCCGATGCACCATTGCACGTTTACTGTATCCCTTGGACCTTAAAATCAACGATGAAACACAGATATTGCATCGATATTGAATACAAGAGGCAAAATATCGACGTATTTACAAGTGGAGTAACTCTCCTAATAGTTCGTGTTTGATCCATTCCTGGGACAGCAGTATTAGATTCCGATGCACCATTGCAAGTTTACTGTATCCCTTGAACCATCAAATCAACGATGAAACACAGAAGTTGCATCGATATTGAATACAAGAGGCAAAATGTCGACTTATTTATAAGAGGTGTAACTCTTCGAATAGTTCGTGCTTTCAGGATTTCCTGGGACAGCAGTATTAGAATCCGATGCATCATTGCAGGTTTACTGTATCCCTTGGTCCTTCAGATCAACGATGAAACACAGAAAATGCATCGACATTGAATACAAAAGGCAAAATGTCGACTTATATACAAGAGGAGTAACTCTTCTAATAGTTCGTGCTTTTAGCCTTTCCTGGGACAGCAGAATTAGATTCCGATGCACCGTTGCATTTTTCCTCTATCCCTTGGAACTTCAAATCAACGATGAAACACAGAAATTGCATCGATATTGAATACAAAAGGCATAATGTCGACTTATTTATAAGAGGAGTAACTCTTCTAATAGTTCGTGATTTGATTCATCTCTGGGACAGCAGTATTAGATTCCAATGCACCATTGCAGGTTTACTGTATCCCTTGGACCTTCAAATCAACAATGAAACACAGAAATTCCATCGATATTGAATACAAAAATGCAAAATGTCGACTTATATACAAGAGGAGTAACTCTTCTAATAGTTCGTGCTTTTAGCCTTTCCTGGGACAGCAGAATTAGATTCCGATGCACCATTGCAGCTTTACTGTATCCCTTGGACCTTCACATCAACGATGAAACACAGAAATTGCATCGATATTGGATACAAAAGACAAAATGTCGACTTATTTATCAGAGGAGTAACTCTTCTAATAGTTCGTGCTTTGAGCCTTTCCTGGGACAGCAGTATTAGATTACAATGCACCATTGCAGGTTTACTGTATCCCTTGGACCTTCAAATCAACCATGAAGAACAGAAATTGCATCGATATTGAATACAAAAGGCAAAATGTTGACTTATTTACAAAAGGAGTAACTCTTCTAATAGTTCGTGCTTTGAGCCTTTCCTGGGACAGCAGTATTAGATTGCGATGCACCATTGCAGGTTTACTGCATCCCATGGACCTTCAAATCAACGATGAAACACAGAAATTGCATCAATATTGAATACGAACGGCAAAATGTCGACTTATTTACAAGAGGAGTAACTCTTCTAATAGTTCGTGTTTTGAGCCTTCTCTGGGACAGCAGTATTAGATTCCGATGCACCATTGCAGGTTTACTGTATCCCTTGGAACTTCAAATCAACGATGAAACACTGAAATTGCATCGATATTGAATACAAAAAGCAAAATGTCGACTTATTTACAAGAGGAGTTACTCTTCTAATAGTTCGTGCTTTGAGCCTTCTCTGGGACAGCAGTATTAGATTCCGATGCACCATAGCAGGTTTACTGTATCGCTTGGAACTTCAAATCAACGATGAAACACAGAAATTGCACGATATTGAATACAAAAGGCAAAATGTCGACTTATTTACAAGAGGAGTAACTCTTGTAATAGTTCGTGCTTTTAGCCTCTCCTGGAACAGCAGAATTAGATTCCGATGCACCATTGCAGCTTTACTGTATCCCTTGGACCTTCAGATCAACGATGAAACACAGAAATTGCATCGATATTGAATACAAAAGGGAAAATGTCGACTTATTTACAAGAGGAGTAACTCTTCTAATAGTTCGTGCTTTGAGCCTTTCCTGGGACATCAGTATTAGATTCCGATGCACCATTGCAGGTTTTGTGTATCCCTTGGACCTTCAAATCAACGATGAAACACAGAAATTGCATCGATATTGAATATAAAAGGCAAAATGTCGACTTATTTACAAGAGAAGTAACTCTTCTAATTGTTCGTGCTTTGAGTCTTTCCTTAGACAGCAGAATTAGATTCCGATGCACCATTGCAGGTTTACTGTATCCCTTGGACCTTAAAATCAACGATGAAACACAGATATTGCATCGATATTGAATACAAAATGCAAAATGTCGACTTATTTACAAGACGAGTAACTCTTCTAATAGTTCGTGATTTCAGCCTTTCCTGGGCCTGCAGTATTAGATTCCGATGCACCATTGCAGGTTAACTGTATCCCATGGACCTTCAAGTCCACGATGAAACACAGAAATTGCATCGATATTGAAGACAAATGGCAAAATGTCGACTTATTTATAAGAGGAGTAACTCTTCTAATAGTTCGTGCATTGAGCCTTTCCTAGGACAGCAGTATTAGATTCCGAAGGATCATTGCAGGTTTACTGCATCCGTTGGACCTTAAAATCAACGATGAAACACAGAAATTGCATCGATAATGAACACAAAAGTCAAAATGTCGACTTATTTATAAGAGGAATAACTCTTCTAATTGATCGTGCTTTGAGCATTTCCTGGGATAGCAGTATTAGATTCCGATGCACCATTGCTGGTTTACTGTTCCCTTGGACCTTCAAATCAACGATGAAACACAGAAATAGCATCGATAATGAATACAAAAGGCAGAATGTCGACTTATTTATAAGAGGAGTAACTCCTCTAATAGTTTGTGCTTTGAGCCTTTCCTGGGACAGCAGTATTAGATTCCGATGCACCATTGCAGGTTTACTGTATCCCTTGGACCTTCAACGCAACGATGAATCACAGAAATTGCATCGATATTGAATACAAATGGCAAAATGTCGACTTATTTACAAGGGGAGTAACTCTTCAAATAGTTCGTGCTTTGAGCCATTCCTGGGACAGCAGTATTAGATTCCGATGCACCATTGCAGGTTTGCTGTATCTCTTGGACCTTCAAATCAACGATGAAACACAGAAATTGCATCGATATTGAATACAAAAGGCAAAATGTTGACTTATTTACAAGAGGAGTAACTCTTTTAATAGTTTGTGTTTGAGCTTTTCCTGGGACAGCAGTAATAGATTCCGATGCACCATTGCAGGTTTACTGTATCCCTTGGACCTTCAAATCAACGATGAAACACAGAAGTTGCATCGATATTGAATACAAAAGGCAAAATGTCGACTTATTTACAAGAGGAGTAACTCTTCTAATAGTACGTGATTTTTAGCCTTTCGTGGGACAGCAGTATTAGATTCCGATGCACCATTGCAGGTTTACTGTATCCCTTGGACCTTCAAATCAACGATGAAACACAGAAATTGCATCGATATTGAATACAAAACGCAAAATGTTGACTTATTTACAAGAGGAATAACTCTTATAATAGTTCGTGCTTTGAGCTTTTCCTGGGACAGCAGTATTAGATTCCGATGCACCATTGCAGGTTTACTGTATCCCTTGGACCTTCAAATCAACGATGAAACACAGAAATTCCATCGATATTGAATACAAAAGGCAAAATGTCGACTTATATACAAGAGGAGTAACTCTTCTAATAGTTCGTGCTTTTAGCCTTTCCTGGGACAGCAGAATTAGATTACGATGCACCATTGCAGCTTTACTGTATCCCTTGGACCTTCACATCAACGATGAAACACAGAAATTGCATCGATATTGGATACAAAAGACAAAATGTCGACTTATTTATCAGAGGAGTAACTCTTCTAATAGTTCGTGCTTTGAGCCTTTCCTGGGACAGCAGTATTAGATTACAATGCACCATTGCAGGTTTACTGTATCCCTTGGACCTTCAAATCAACCATGAAGAACAGAAATTGCATCGATATTGAATACAAAAGGCAAAATGTTGACTTATTTACAAAAGGAGTAACTCTTCTAATAGTTCGTGCTTTGAGCCTTTTCTTGGACAGCAGTATTAGATTGCGATGCACCATTGCAGGTTTACTGCATCCCATGGACCTTCAAATCAACGATGAAACACAGAAATTGCATCAATATTGAATACGAACGGCAAAATGTCGACTTATTTACAAGAGGAGTAACTCTTCTAATAGTTCGTGTTTTGAGCCTTCTCTGGGACAGCAGTATTAGATTCCGATGCACCATTGCAGGTTTACTGTATCCCTTGGAACTTCAAATCAACGATGAAACACTGAAATTGCATCGATATTGAATACAAAAAGCAAAATGTCGACTTATTTACAAGAGGAGTTACTCTTCTAATAGTTCGTGCTTTGAGCCTTCTCTGGGACAGCAGTATTAGATTCCGATGCACCATAGCAGGTTTACTGTATCGCTTGGAACTTCAAATCAACGATGAAACACAGAAATTGCACGATATTGAATACAAAAGGCAAAATGTCGACTTATTTACAAGAGGAGTAACTCTTGTAATAGTTCGTGCTTTTAGCCTCTCCTGGAACAGCAGAATTAGATTCCGATGCACCATTGCAGCTTTACTGTATCCCTTGGACCTTCAGATCAACGATGAAACACAGAAATTGCATCGATATTGAATACAAAAGGGAAAATGTCGACTTATTTACAAGAGGAGTAACTCTTCTAATAGTTCGTGCTTTGAGCCTTTCCTGGGACATCAGTATTAGATTCCGATGCACCATTGCAGGTTTTGTGTATCCCTTGGACCTTCAAATCAACGATGAAACACAGAAATTGCATCGATATTGAATATAAAAGGCAAAATGTCGACTTATTTACAAGAGAAGTAACTCTTCTAATTGTTCGTGCTTTGAGTCTTTCCTTAGACAGCAGTATTAGATTCCGATGCACCATTGCAGGTTTACTGTATCCCTTGGACCTTAAAATCAACGATGAAACACAGATATTGCATCGATATTGAATACAAAATGCAAAATGTCGACTTATTTACAAGACGAGTAACTCTTCTAATAGTTCGTGATTTCAGCCTTTCCTGGGCCTGCAGTATTAGATTCCGATGCACCATTGCAGGTTAACTGTATCCCATGGACCTTCAAGTCCACGATGAAACACAGAAAATGCATCGATATTGAAGACAAATGGCAAAATGTCGACTTATTTATAAGAGGAGTAACTCTTCTAATAGTTCGTGCATTGAGCCTTTCCTAGGACAGCAGTATTAGATTCCGAAGGATCATTGCAGGTTTACTGCATCCGTTGGACCTTAAAATCAACGATGAAACACAGAAATTGCATCGATAATGAACACAAAAGTCAAAATGTCGACATATTTATAAGAGGAATAACTCTTCTAATTGATCGTGCTTTGAGCATTTCCTGGGACAGCAGTATTAGATTCCGATGCACCATTGCTGGTTTACTGTTCCCTTGGACCTTCAAATCAACGATGAAACACAGAAATAGCATCGATAATGAATACAAAAGGCAGAATGTCGACTTATTTATAAGAGGAGTAACTCCTCTAATAGTTTGTGCTTTGAGCCTTTCCTGGGACAGCAGTATTAGATTCCGATGCACCATTGCAGGTTTACTGTATCCCTTGGACCTTCAACGCAACGATGAATCACAGAAATTGCATCGATATTGAATACAAATGGCAAAATGTCGACTTATTTACAAGGGGAGTAACTCTTCAAATAGTTCGTGCTTTGAGCCATTCCTGGGACAGCAGTATTAGATTCCGATGCACCATTGCAGGTTTGCTGTATCCCTTGGACCTTCAAATCAACGATGAAACACAGAAATTGCATCGATATTGAATACAAAAGGCAAAATGTCGACTTATTTACAAGAGGAGTAACTCTTTTAATAGTTTGTGTTTGAGCTTTTCCTGGGACAGCAGTAATAGATTCCGATGCACCATTGCAGGTTTACTGTATCCCTTGGACCTTCAAATCAACGATGAAACACAGAAGTTGCATCGATATTGAATACAAAAGGCAAAATGTCGACTTATTTACAAGAGGAGTAACTCTTCTAATAGTACGTGATTTTTAGCCTTTCGTGGGACAGCAGTATTAGATTCCGATGCACCATTGCAGGTTTACTGTATCCCTTGGACCTTCAAATCAACGATGAAACACAGAAATTGCATCGATATTGAATACAAAACGCAAAATGTAGACTTATTTACAAGAGGAATAACTCTTATAATAGTTCGTGCTTTGAGCTTTTCCTGGGACAGCAGTATTAGATTCCGATGCACCATTGCAGGTTTACTGTATCCCTTGGACCTTCAAATCAACGATGAAACACAGAAATTGCCTCGATATTAAATACAATAGGCAAAATGTCGACTTATTTACATGAGGAGTAACTCTTCTAATAGTTCGTGCTTTGAGCCTTTCCTGGGACAGCAGTATTAGATTCCGATGCACCATTGCAGGTTTCCTGTCTCCCTTGGACCTTCAAATCAACGATGAAACACAGAAATTGCATCGATATTCAATACAAAATTCAAAATGTCGACTTATTTACAAGAGGAGTAACTCTACTAATAGTTTGCGTTTGAGCCTTTCCTGCGACAGCAGTATTAGATTCCGATGCACCATTGCAGGTTTACTGTATCCCTTTGACCTTCAAATCAACGATGAAACACAGAAATTGCATCGATATTGAATACAAAAGGCAATATTTCGACTTATTTACAAGAGGAGTAACTCTTCTAATAGTTCGTGCTTTGAGCCTTTCCTGGGACAGCAGTATTAGATTCCGATACACCATTGCAGGTTTACTGTATCCCTTGGACCATCAAATCAACGATGAAACACAGAAATGGCATCGATATTGAATACAAAAGGCAAAATGTCGACTTATTTACAAGAGGAGTAACTCTTCTAATAGTTCGTGCTTTGAGCCGTTCCTGGGACAGCAGTATTAGATTCCGATGCACCATTGCAGGTTTGCTGTATCCCTTAGACCTTCAAATCAACCATGAAACACAGAAATTGCATCGATATTGAAAACAAATCGCAAAATGTTGACTTATTTACAGGAGGAATAACTCTTCTAATAGTTCGTGCTTTGAGCCTTTCCTGGGACAGCAGCATTAGATTCCGATGCACCATTGCAGGTTTACTCTATCCCTTGGACCTTCAAATCAACGATGAAACACAGAAATTGCATCGATATTGAATACAAAAGGCAAAATGTCGACTTATTTACAAGAGGAATAACTCTTCTAATAGTTCGTGCTTTGAGCTTTTCCTGGGACAGCAGTATTAGATTCCGATGCACCATTGCAGGTTTACTCTATCCCTTGGACCTTCAAATCAACGATGACACACAGAAATTGCCTCGATATTAAATGCAATAGGCAAAATGTCGACTTATTTACAAGTGGAGTAACTCTTATAATTGTTCGTGTTTTAACCTTTACTGGGACAGCAGTATTAGATTCCGATGCACCATTGCAGGTTTACTGTATCCCTTGGACGTTCAAATCAACGATGAAACACAGAAATTTCATCGATATTGAATACAAAACGCAAAATTTCGACTTACTTACAAGAGGAATAACTCTTCCAATAGTTCGTGTTTTGAGCCTTTCCTGGGACAGCAGTATTAGATTCCGATGCACCATTGCAGGTTTACTGTATCCCTTCGACCTTCAAATCAACGATGAAACACAGAAATTGTCTCGATATTAAATACAATAGGCAAAATGTCGACTTATTTACAAGAGGAGTTAATCATCTAATAGTTCGTGTTTGAGCCTTTCCTGGGACAGCAGTATTAGATTCCGATGCACCACTGCAGGTTTGCTGTATCCCTTGGACCTTCAAATCAACGATGAAACACAGAAATTGCATCGATATTGAATACAAAAGGCAAAATGTCGACTTATTTACAAGAGGAGTAACTCTTCTAATAGTTCGTGATTTGATTCATCTCTGGGACAGCAGTATTAGATTCCAATGCACCATTGCAGGTTTACTGTATCCCTTGGACCTTCAAATCAACGATGAAACACAGAAATTCCATCGATATTGAATACAAAAGGCAAAATGTCGACTTATATACAAGAGGAGTAACTCTTCTAATAGTTCGTGCTTTTAGCCTTTCCTAGGACAGCAGAATTAGATTCCGATGCACCATTGCAGCTTTACTGTATCCCTTGGACCTTCACATCAACGATGAAACACAGAAATTGCATCGATATTGGATATAAAAGACAAAATGTCGACTTATTTATCAGAGGAGTAACTCTTCTAATAGTTCGTGCTTTGAGCCTTTCCTGGGACAGCAGTATTAGATTACAATGCACCATTGCAGGTTTACTGTATCCCTTGGACCTGCAAATCAACCATGAAGAACAGAAATTGCATCGATATTGAATACAAAAGGCAAAATGTTGACTTATTTACAAAAGGAGTAACTCTTCTAATAGTTCGTGCTTTGAGCCTTTCCTGGGACAGCAGTATTAGATTGCGATGCACCATTGCAGGTTCACTGCATCCCATGGACCTTCAAATCAACGATGAAACACAGAAATTGCATCAATATTGAATACGAACGGCAAAATGTCGACTTATTTACAAGAGGAGTAACTCTTCTAATAGTTCGTGTTTTAAGCCTTCTCTGGGACAGCAGTATTAGATTCCGATGCACCATTGCAGGTTTACTGTATCCCTTGGAACTTCAAATCAACGATGAAACACTGAAATTGCATCGATATTGAATACAAATGCAAAATGTCAACTTATTTACAAGAGGAGTTACTCTTCTAATAGTTCGTGCTTTGAGCCTTCTCTGGGACAGCAGTATTAGATTCCGATGCACCATAGCAGGTTTACTGTATCGCTTGGAACTTCAAATCAACGATGAAACACAGAAATTGCATCGATATTGAATACAAAAGGGAAAATGTCGACTTATTTACAAGAGGAGTAACTCTTCTAATAGTTCGTGCTTTGAGCCTTTCCTGGGACATCAGTATTAGATTCCGATGCACCATTGCAGGTTTTGTGTATCCCTTGGACCTTCAAATCAACGATGAAACACAGAAATTGCATCGATATTGAATATAAGAGGCAAAATGTCGACTTATTTACAAGAGAAGTAACTCTTCTAATTGTTCGTGCTTTGAGTCTTTCCTTGTATCCCTTGGACCTTAAAATCAACGATGAAACACAGATATTGCATCGATATTGAATACAAAATGCAAAATGTCGACTTATTTACAAGACGAGTAACTCTTCTAATAGTTCGTGATTTCAGCCTTTCCTGGGCCTGCAGTATTAGATTCCGATGCACCATTGCAGGTTAACTGTATCCCATGGACCTTCAAGTCCACGATGAAACACAGAAATTGCATCAATATTGAATACAAAAGGCAAAATGTCGACTTATTTATAAGAGGAGTAACTCTTCTAATAGTTCGTGCATTGAGCCTTTCCTAGGACAGCAGTATTAGATTCCGAAGGATCATTGCAGGTTTACTGCATCCGTTGGACCTTAAAATCAACGATGAAACACAGAAATTGCATCGATAATGAACACAAAAGTCAAAATGTCGACTTATTTATAAGAGGAATAACTCTTCTAATTGATCGTGCTTTGAGCATTTCCTGGGACAGCAGTATTAGATTCCGATGCACCATTGCTGGTTTACTGTTCCTTTAGACCTTCAAATCAACGATGAAACACAGAAATAGCATCGATAATGAATACAAAAGGCAGAATGTCGACTTATTTATAAGAGGAGTAACTCCTCTAATAGTTTGTGCTTTGAGCCTTTCCTGGAACAGCAGTATTAGATTCCGATGCACCATTGCAGGTTTACTGTATCCCTTGGACCTTCAACGCAACGATGAATCACAGAAATTGCATCGAAATTGAATACAAATGGCAAAATGTCGACTTATTTACAAGGGGAGTAACTCTTCAAATAGTTCGTGCTTTGAGCCATTCCTGGGACAGCAGTATTAGATTCCGATGCACCATTGAAGGTTTAGTGTATCCCTTGGACATTCAAATCAACGATGAAACACATAAATTGCATCGATATTGAATACAAAAGGCAAATTCTCGACTTATTTATAAGATGAGTAACTCTGCTAATAGTTCGTGATTTTAGCCTTTCCTTAGACAGCAGTATTAGATTCCGATTAACCATTGCAGGTTTTCTATATCCCTTGGACCTTCAAATCTACGATGAAACACAGAAATTCCATCGATATTGAATACAAAAGGCAAAATGACGACTTCTTTCCAAGAGGAGTAACTCTTATAGTAATTCGTGATTTTAGCCTTTCCTGGGACAGCAGTGTTAGATTCAGATGCACCATTGCAGGTTTACTGTATCCCTTGGACCTCCAAATCAACGATGAAACACAGAAATTGCATCGATATTGAATACAAAAGTCAAATTGTCGACTTATATACAAGAGGAGTAACTCTTCTAATAGTTCTTGATTTGAGTCATCTCTGGGACAGCAGTATTAGATTCCGATGCACCATTGCAGGTTTACTGTATCCCTTGGACCTTCAAATCAACGATGAAACACAGAAATTGCATCGATATTGAATACAAAAGGCAAAATGTCGACTTATTTATAAGAGGAGTAACTCTTACAGTAGTTCGTGATTTTAGCCTTTTTTGGGACAGCAGTGTTAGATTCAGATGCACCATTGCAGGTTTACTGTATCCCTTGGACCTCCAAATCAACGATGAAACACAGATATTGCATCGATATTGAATGCAAAGGGCAAAATGTCGACTTATTTACAAGAGGAGTAACTCTTCTAATAGTTCGTGCTTTGAGCCTTTCCTGGGACAGCAGTATTAGATTGCGATGCACCATTGCAGGTTTACTGCATCCCTTGGACCTTCAAATCAACGATGAAACACAGAAATTGCATCAATATTGAATACAAAAGGCAAAATGTCGACTTATTTACAAGAGGGGTAACTCTTCTAATAGTTCCTGCTTTGAGCCTTTCCTGGGACAGCAGTATTAGATTGCGATGCACCATTGCAGGTTTACTGCATCCCTTGGACCTTCAGATCAACGATGAAACACAGAATTTGCATCGATATTGAATGCCAAACGCAAAATGTCGTCTTATTTACAAGAGGAGTAACTCTTCGAATAGTTCGTGCTTTGAGGTTTTCCTGGGACAGCAGTATTAGAATCCGATGCATCATTGCAGGTTTACTGTATCCCTTGGTCCTTCAAATCAACGATGAAACACAGAAATTGCATCGATATTGAATACAAAAGGCAAAATTTTGACTTATTTATAAGAGGAGTAACTCTTCTAGCAGTTCGTGCTTTGAGCCTTTCCTGGGACAGCAGTATTAGATTCCGATGCACCATTGCTGGTTTACTGTATCCCTTGGACCTACAAATCAGCGACGAAATACAGAAATTGCATCGATATGGAATACTAAAGGCAATATGTCGACTTATTTATAAGAGGAGTAACTCTTCTATTAGTTCATGTTTTGAGCCTTTCCTGGGACAGCAGTATTAGATTGCGATGCACCATTGCAGGTTTACTGCATCCCTTGGACCTTCAAATCAACGATGAAACACAGAAATTGCATCGATATTGAATACCAAAGGCAAAATTTCGAGTAATTTACAAGAGTAGTAACTCTTCTAATAGTCCGTGCTTTGAGCCTTTCCTGGGACATTAGTATTAGATTCCGATAGATCATTGCAGGTTTACTGCATCGCTTGGACCTTAAAATCAACGATGAAACACAGAAATTGCATCGATAATGAACACAAAAGTCAAAATGTCGACTTATTTATAAGAGGAGTAACTCTTCTAACAGTTCGTGTTTGAGCCTTTCCTGGGACAGCAGTATTAGATTCCGATGCACCATTGCTGGGATACTGTATCCCTTGGACCTTCAAATCAGCGACGAAATACAGAAATTGCATCGATATTGAATACAAAAGGCAATATGTCGACTTATTTATAAGAGGAGTAACTCTTCTAATAGTTCGTGATTTGAGTCATCTCTGGGACAGCAGTATTAGATTCCGATGCACCATTGCAGGTTTACTGTATCCCTTGGACCTTCAGATCAACGATGAAACACAGAAATTGCATTGATGTTGAATACAAAAGGCAAAATGTCGACTTATTTATAAGAGGACTAACTCTTATAGTAGTTCGTGATTTTAGCCTTTTTTGGGACAGCAGTGTTAGATTCAGGTGCACCATTGCAGGTTTACTGTATCCCTTGGACCTCCAAATCAACGATGAAACACATATATTGCATCGATATTGAATACTAAAGTAAAAATGTCGACTTATTTACAAGAGGAGTAACTCTTCTAATAGTTCGTGCTTTGAGCCTTTCCTGGGACAGCAGTATTAGATTCTGATGCACCATTGCAGGTTTACTGTATTCCTTGGACCTTCAAATCAACGATGAAACACAGAAATTGCATCAATATTGAATACAAAAGGCAAAATGTCGACTTATTTACAAGAGGGGTAACTCTTCTAATAGTTCCTGCTTTGAGCCTTTCCTGGGACAGCAGTATTAGATTCCGATGCACCATTGCAGGTTTACTGCATCCCTTGGACCTTCAGATCAACGATGAAACACAGAAATTGCATCGATATTGTATGCCAATCGCAAAATGTCGTCTTATTTACAAGAGGAGTAACTCTTCTAATAGTTCGTGCTTTGAGCCTTTCCTGGGACAGCAGTATTAGATTCTGATGCACCATTGCAGGTTTACTGTATCCCTTGGACCTTCAACTCAACGATGAAACACAGAAATTGCATCGATATTGAATACAAAAGGCAAAATTTTGACTTATTTATAAGAGGAGTAACTCTTCTAACATTTCGTGCTTTGAGCCTTTCCTGGGACAGCAGTATTAGATTCAGATGCACCATTGCTGGTTTACTGTATCCCTTGGACCTTCAAATCAGCGACGAAATACAGAAATTGCATCGATATTGAATACAAAACGCAATATGTCGACTTACTTACAAGAGGAGTAACTCTTCCAATAGTTCGTGATTTGAGTTATCTCTGGGACAGCAGTATTAGATTCCGATGCACCATTGCAGGTTTACTGTATCCCTTGGACCTTCAAATCAACGATGAAGCACAGAAATTGCATCGATATTGAATACAAAAGGCAAAATGTTGACTTATTTAGAAGAGGAGTAACTCTTCTAATAGTTCATGATTTGAGCCTTCTCTGGGACAGCAGTATTAGATTGCGATGCACCATTGCAGGTTTACTGCATCCCTTGGACCTTCAAATCAACGATGAAACACAGAAATTGCATCGATATTGAATACCAAAGACAAAATTTCGACTAATTTACAAGAGTAGTAACTCTTCTAATAGTTCGTGTTTTGAGCCTTCTCTGGGACAGCAGTATTAGATTCCGATGCACCATTGCAGGTTTACTGTATCCCTTGGAACTTCAAATCAACGATGAAACACAGAAATTGCATCGATATTGAATACAAAAGGCAAAACGTCGACTTATTTACAAGAGGAGTAACTCTTCTAATAGTTCGTGCTTTTATCCTTTCCTGGGACAGCAGAATTAGATTCCGATGCACCATTGCAGCTTTACTGTATCCCTTGGACATTCAAATCAACGATGAAACACAGAAATTGCATCGTAATTGAATACAAAACGCAAAATGTCGACTTATTTACAAGAGGAATAACTCTTCTAATAGTTCGTGCTTTGAGCCTTCTCTGGGACAGCAGTATTAGATTCCAATGCACCATTGTAGGTTTACTGTATCGCTTGGAACTTCAAATCAACGATGAAACACAGAAATTGCATCGATATTGAATACAAAAGGCAAAATGTCGACTTATGTACAATAGGAGTAACTCTTCGAATAGTTCGTGCTTTGAGGTTTTCCTGGGACAGCAGTATTAGAATCCGATGCATCATTGCAGGTTTACTGTATCCCTTGGTCCTTCAAATCAACGATGGAACACAGAAATTGCATCGATATTGAATACAAAAGGCAAAATTTCGACTTATTTATAAGAGGAGTAACTCTTCTAACAGTTCGTGTTTGAGCCTTTCCTGGGACAGCAGTATTAGATTCCGATGCACCATTGCTGGGATACTGTATCCCTTGGACCTTCAAATCAGCGACGAAATACAGAAATTGCATCGATATTGAATACAAAAGGCAATATGTCGACTTATTTATAAGAGGAGTAACTCTTCTAATAGTTCGTGATTTGAGTCATCTCTGGGACAGCAGTATTAGATTCCGATGCACCATTGCAGGTTTACTGTATCCCTTGGACCTTCAAATCAACGATGAAACACAGAAATTCCATCGATATTGAATACAAAAATCAAAATGTCGACTTATTTACAAGAGGAGTAACACTTCTAATAGTACGTGCTTTTAGCCTTTCCTGGGACAACAGAATGAGATTCCGATGCACCATTGCTGCTTTACTGTATCCCTTGGACCTTCACATCAACGATGAAACACAGGAATTGCATCTATATTGAATACAAAAGGCAAAATGTCGACTTATTTACAAGAGGAGTAACTCTTCTAATAGTTCGAGCTTTTAGCCTTTCCTGGGACAGCAGAATTAGATTCCGATGCACCATTGCAGGTTTTCTGTATCCCTTGGACCTTCAAATCAACGATGAAACACAGAAATTGCATCGTAATTGAATACAAAACGCAAAATGTCGTTTTATTTACAAGAGGAGTAACTCTTCTAATAGTTCGTGCTTTGAGCCTCTCCTGGGACAGCAGTATTAGATTCCGATGCACCATTGCAGGTTTTCTGTATCCCTTGGAACTTCAAATCAACGATGAAACACAGAAATTGCATCGATATTGATTACAAAAAGCAAAATGTCGACATATTTACAAGAGGAGTAACTCTTTTAATAGTTCGTGCTTTGAGCCTTCTCTGGGACAGCAGTATTAGATTCCGATGCACCATTGCTGTTTTTCTGTATCCCTTGGAACTTCAAATCAATGATGAAACACAGAAATTGCATCGATATTGAATACAAAAGGCAAAATGTCGACTTATTTACAAGAGGAGTAGTTCTTCTAATAGTTCCTGGGACATCAGTATTAGATTCCGATGCACCATTGCAGGTTTTGTGTATCTATTGGACCTTCAAATCAACGATGACACACAGAAATTGCATCGATATTGAATATAAAAGGCAAAATGTCGACTTATTTATAAGAGGAGCAACTCTTCTAATTGTTCGTGCTTTGAGTCTTTCCTTAGACAGCAGTATTAGATTCCGATGCACCATCGCAGGTTTACTGTATCCCTTGGACCTTAAAATCAACGATGAAACACAGAAATTGCATCGATATTGAATACAAAAGGCAATATGTCGACTTATTTACAAGACGAGTAACTCTTCTAATAGTTCGTGATTTGAGCCTTTCCTGGGACAGCAGTATTAGATTCCGATGCACCATTGCAGGTTTACTGTATCCCATGGACCTTCAAGTCCACGATGAAACACAGAAATTGCATCGATATTGAAGACAAAAGGCAAAATGTCGACTTATTTATAAGAGGAGTAACTCTTCTAATAGTTCGTGCTTTGAGCCTTTCCTAGGACAGCAATTTTAGATTCCGATAGATCATTGCAGGATTACTGCATCCGTTGGACCTTCAAATCATCGATGAAACACAGAAATTGCATCGATAATGAACAAAAAAGACAAAATGTCGGCTTATTTATAAGAGGAGTAACTCTTCTAATAGTTCTTGCTTTGAGCCATTCCTGGGACAGCAGTATTACATTCCGATACACCATAGCAGGTTTAGTGTATCCCTTGGACCTTCAAATCAACGATGAAACACATAAATTGCATCGATATTGAATGCAAAAGGCAAATTGTCGACTTATTTATAAGAGGAGTAACTCTGCTAATAGTTCGTGCTTTTAGCCTATCCTGAGACAGCAGTATTAGATTCCGATTAACCATTGCAGGTTTTCTGTATCCCTTGGACCTTCAAATCAACGATGAAACACAGAAATTGCATCGATATTGAATACAAAAGGCAAAATGTCGACTTATTTACAAGAGGAGTAACTCTTCGAATAGTTCGTGCTTTGAGGTTTTCCTGGGACAGCAGTATTAGAATCCGATGCATCATTGCAGGTTTACTGTATCCCTTGGTCCTTCAAATCAACGATGGAACACAGAAATTGCATCGATATTGAATACAAAAGGCAAAATTTCGACTTATTTATAAGAGGAGTAACTCTTCTAACAGTTCGTGTTTGAGCCTTTCCTGGGACAGCAGTATTAGATTCCGATGCACCATTGCTGGGATACTGTATCCCTTGGACCTTCAAATCAGCGACGAAATACAGAAATTGCATCGATATTGAATACAAAAGGCAATATGTCGACTTATTTATAAGAGGAGTAACTCTTCTAATAGTTCGTGATTTGAGTCATCTCTGGGACAGCAGTATTAGATTCCGATGCACCATTGCAGGTTTACTGTATCCCTTGGACCTTCAAATCAACGATGAAACACAGAAATTCCATCGATATTGAATACAAAAATCAAAATGTCGACTTATTTACAAGAGGAGTAACACTTCTAATAGTACGTGCTTTTAGCCTTTCCTGGGACAACAGAATGAGATTCCGATGCACCATTGCTGCTTTACTGTATCCCTTGGACCTTCACATCAACGATGAAACACAGGAATTGCATCTATATTGAATACAAAAGGCAAAATGTCGACTTATTTACAAGAGGAGTAACTCTTCTAATAGTTCGAGTTTTAGCCTTTCCTGGGACAGCAGAATTAGATTCCGATGCACCATTGCAGGTTTTCTGTATCCCTTGGACCTTCAAATCAACGATGAAACACAGAAATTGCATCGTAATTGAATACAAAACGCAAAATGTCGTTTTATTTACAAGAGGAGTAACTCTTCTAATAGTTCGTGCTTTGAGCCTCTCCTGGGACAGCAGTATTAGATTCCGATGCACCATTGCAGGTTTTCTGTATCCCTTGGAACTTCAAATCAACGATGAAACACAGAAATTGCATCGATATTGATTACAAAAAGCAAAATGTCGACATATTTACAAGAGGAGTAACTCTTTTAATAGTTCGTGCTTTGAGCCTTCTCTGGGACAGCAGTATTAGATTCCGATGCACCATTGCTGTTTTTCTGTATCCCTTGGAACTTCAAATCAATGATGAAACACAGAAATTGCATCGATATTGAATACAAAAGGCAAAATGTCGACTTATTTACAAGAGGAGTAGTTCTTCTAATAGTTCCTGGGACATCAGTATTAGATTCCGATGCACCATTGCAGGTTTTGTGTATCTATTGGACCTTCAAATCAACGATGACACACAGAAATTGCATCGATATTGAATATAAAAGGCAAAATGTCGACTTATTTATAAGAGGAGCAACTCTTCTAATTGTTCGTGCTTTGAGTCTTTCCATAGACAGCAGTATTAGATTCCGATGCACCATCGCAGGTTTACTGTATCCCTTGGACCTTAAAATCAACGATGAAACACAGAAATTGCATCGATATTGAATACAAAAGGCAATATGTCGACTTATTTACAAGACGAGTAACTCTTCTAATAGTTCGTGATTTGAGCCTTTCCTGGGACAGCAGTATTAGATTCCGATGCACCATTGCAGGTTTACTGTATCCCATGGACCTTCAAGTCCACGATGAAACACAGAAATTGCATCGATATTGAAGACAAAAGGCAAAATGTCGACTTATTTATAAGAGGAGTAACTCTTCTAATAGTTCGTGCTTTGAGCCTTTCCTAGGACAGCAATTTTAGATTCCGATAGATCATTGCAGGATTACTGCATCCGTTGGACCTTCAAATCATCGATGAAACACAGAAATTGCATCGATAATGAACACAAAAGTCAAAATGTCGGCTTATTTATAAGAGGAGTAACTCTTCTAATAGTTCTTGCTTTGAGCCTTCCCTGGGACAGCAATATTAGATTCCGATGCACCATTGCAGGTTTACTGTATCCCTTGGACCTTCAACTCAACGATGAAACACAGAAATCGCATCGATATTGAATACAAAAGGAAAAATGTCGACTTATTTACAAGTGGAGTAACTCTTCAAATAGTTCGTGCTTTGAGCCATTCCTGGGACAGCAGTATTACATTCCGATACACCATAGCAGGTTTAGTGTATCCCTTGGACCTTCAAATCAACGATGAAACACATAAATTGCATCGATATTGAATGCAAAAGGCAAATTGTCGACTTATTTATAAGAGGAGTAACTCTGCTAATAGTTCGTGCCTTTAGCCTATCCTGAGAAAGCAGTATTAGATTCCGATTAACCATTGCAGGTTTTCTGTATCCCTTGGACCTTCAAATCAACGATGAAACACAGAAATTGCATCGATATTGAATACAAAAGGCAAAATGTCGACTTATTTACAAGAGGAGTAACTCTTATAGTAGTTCGTGATTTTAGATTTCCTGGGACAGCAGTGTTAGATTCAGATGCACCATTGCAGGTTTACTGTATCCCTTGGACCTCCAAATCAACGTTGAAACACAGAAATTGCATCGATATTGAATACAAAAGGCAAAATGTCGACTTATTTACAAGAGGAGTAACTCTTCTAATAGTTCGTGCTTTTAGCCTTTCCTGGGACAGCAGAATTAGATTCCGATGCACCATTGCAGGTTTTCTGTATCCCTTTGACCTTCAAATCAACGATGAAACACAGAAATTGCATCGTAATTGAATACAAAACGCAAAATGTCGTTTTATTTACAAGAGGAGTAACTCTTCTAATAGTTCGTGCTTTGAGCCTCTCCTGGGACAGCAGTATTAGATTCCGATGCACCATTGCAGGTTTTCTGTATCCCTTGGAACTTCAAATCAACGACGAAACACAGAAATTGCATCGATATTGATTACAAAAAGCAAAATGTCGACATATTTAAAAGAGGAGTAACTCTTTTAATAGTTCGTGCTTTGAGCCTTCTCTGGGACAGCAGTATTAGATTCCGATGCACCATTGCTGGTTTTCTGTATCCCTTGGAACTTCAAATCAACGATGAAACACAGAAATTGCATCGATATTGAATACAAAAGGCAAAATGTCGACTTATTTACAAGAGGAGTAGTTCTTCTAATAGTTCCTGGGACATCAGTATTAGATTCCGATGCACCATTGCAGGTTTTGTGTATCTATTGGACCTTCAAATCAACGATGACACACAGAAATTGCATCGATATTGAATATAAAAGGCAAAATGTCGACTTATTTATAAGAGGAGCAACTCTTCTAATTGTTCGTGCTTTGAGTCTTTTCATAGACAGCAGTATTAGATTCCGATGCACCATCGCAGGTTTACTGTATCCCTTGGACCTTAAAATCAACGATGAAACACAGAAATTGCATCGATATTGAATACAAAAGGCAATATGTCGACTTATTTACAAGACGAGTAACTCTTCTAATAGTTCGTGATTTGAGCCTTTCCTGGGACAGCAGTATTAGATTCCGATGCACCATTGCAGGTTTACTGTATCCCATGGACCTTCAAGTCCACGATGAAACACAGAAATTGCATCGATATTGAAGACAAAAGGCAAAATGTCGACTTATTTATAAGAGGAGTAACTCTTCTAATAGTTCGTGCTTTGAGCCTTTCCTAGGACAGCAATTTTAGATTCCGATAGATCATTGCAGGATTACTGCATCCGTTGGACCTTCAAATCATCGATGAAACACAGAAATTGCATCGATAATGAACACAAAAGTCAAAATGTCGGCTTATTTATAAGAGGAGTAACTCTTCTAATAGTTCTTGCTTTGAGCCTTCCCTGGGACAGCAATATTAGATTCCGATGCACCATTGCAGGTTTACTGTATCCCTTGGACCTTCAACTCAACGATGAAACACAGAAATCGCATCGATATTGAATACAAAAGGAAAAATGTCGACTTATTTACAAGTGGAGTAACTCTTCAAATAGTTCGTGCTTTGAGCCATTCCTGGGACAGCAGTATTACATTCCGATACACCATAGCAGGTTTAGTGTATCCCTTGGACCTTCAAATCAACGATGAAACACATAAATTGCATCGATATTGAATGCAAAAGGCAAATTGTCGACTTATTTATAAGAGGAGTAACTCTGCTAATAGTTCGTGCTTTTAGCCTATCCTGAGAAAGCAGTATTAGATTCCGATTAACCATTGCAGGTTTTCTGTATCCCTTGGACCTTCAAATCAACGATGAAACACAGAAATTGCATCGATATTGAATACAAAAGGCAAAATGTCGACTTATTTACAAGAGGAGTAACTCTTATAGTAGTTCGTGATTTTAGATTTCCTGGGACAGCAGTGTTAGATTCAGATGCACCATTGCAGGTTTACTGTATCCCTTGGACCTCCAAATCAACGTTGAAACACAGAAATTGCATCGATATTGAATACAAAAGGCAAAATGTCGACTTATTTACAAGAGGAGTAACTCTTCTAATAGTTCGTGCTTTTAGCCTTTCCTGGGACAGCAGAATTAGATTCCGATGCACCATTGCAGGTTTTCTGTATCCCTTTGACCTTCAAATCAACGATGAAACACAGAAATTGCATCGTAATTGAATACAAAACGCAAAATGTCGTTTTATTTACAAGAGGAGTAACTCTTCTAATAGTTCGTGCTTTGAGCCTCTCCTGGGACAGCAGTATTAGATTCCGATGCACCATTGCAGGTTTTCTGTATCCCTTGGAACTTCAAATCAACGACGAAACACAGAAATTGCATCGATATTGATTACAAAAAGCAAAATGTCGACATATTTAAAAGAGGAGTAACTCTTTTAATAGTTCGTGCTTTGAGCCTCTCCTGGGACAGCAGTATTAGATTCCGATGCACCATTGCAGGTTTTCTGTATCCCTTGGAACTTCAAATCAACGACGAAACACAGAAATTGCATCGATATTGATTACAAAAAGCAAAATGTCGACATATTTAAAAGAGGAGTAACTCTTTTAATAGTTCGTGCTTTGAGCCTTCTCTGGGACAGCAGTATTAGATTCCGATGCACCATTGCTGGTTTTCTGTATCCCTTGGAACTTCAAATCAACGATGACACACAGAAATTGCATCGATATTGAATATAAAATGCAAAATGTCGACTTATTTACAAGAGGAGCAACTCTTCTAATTGTTCGTGCTTTGAGTCTTTCCTTAGACAGCAGTATTAGATTCCGATGCACCATTGCAGGTTTACTGTATCCCTTGGACCTTAAAATCAACGATGAAACACAGAAATTGCATCGATATTGAATACAAAAGGCAATATGTCGACTTATTTACAAGACGAGTAACTCTTCTAATAGTTCGTGATTTGAGCCTTTCCTGGGACAGCAGTATTAGATTCCGATGCACCATTGCAGGTTTACTGTATCCCATGGACCTTCAAGTCCACGATGAAACACAGAAATTGCATCGATATTGAAGACAAAAGGCAAAATGTCGACTTATTTATAAGAGGAGTAACTCTTCTAATAGTTCGTGCTTTGAGCCTTTCCTAGGACAGCAATTTTAGATTCCGATAGATCATTGCAGGTTTACTGCATCCCTTGGACCTTCATATCATCGATGAAACACAGAAATTGCATCGATAATGAACACAAAAGTCAAAATGTCGACTTATTTATAAGAGGAGTAACTCTTCTAATAGTTCTTGCTTTGAGCCTTTCCTGGGACAGCAATATTAGATTCCGATGCACCATTGCAGGTTTACTGTATCCCTTGGACCTTCAACTCAACGATGAAACACAGATATCGCATCGATACTGAATACAAAAGGAAAAATGTCGACTTATTTACAAGTGGAGTAACTCTTCAAATAGTTCGAGCTTTGAGCCATTCCTGGGACAGCAGTATTACATTCCGATACACCATTGCAGGTTTAGTGTATCCCTTGGACCTTCAAATTTACGATGAAACACATAAATTGCATCGATATTGAATACAAAAGGCAAAATGTCGACTTATTTATAAGAGGAGTAACTCTGCTAATAGTTCGTGCTTTTAGCCTATCCTGAGACAGCAGTATTAGATTCCGATTAACCATTGCAGGTTTTCTGTATCCCTTGGACCTTCAAATCAACGATGAAACACAGAAATTGCATCGATATTGAATACAAAAGGCAAAATGTCGACTTATTTACAAGAGGAGTCACTCTTAGTGTAGTTCGTGATTTTAGATTTCCTGGGACAGCAGTGTTAGATTCAGATGCACCATTGCAGGTTTACTGTATCCCTTGGACCTCCAAATCAACGTTGAAACACAGAAATTGCATCGATATTGAATACAAAAGGCAAAATGTCGACTTATTTACAAGAGGAGTAACTCTTCTAATAGTTCGTGGTTTGAGCCTTTCCTGGGACACCAGTATTAGATTCCGATGCACCATTGCTGGTTTACTGTATCCATTGGACCTTCAAATCAACGATGAATCACAGAAATTGCATCGATATTGGATACAAAAGTCTAAATGTCGACTTATTTACAAGAGGAGCAACTCTTCTAATAGTTCTTGATTTGAGTCATCTCTGGGACAGCAGTATTAGATTCCGATGCACCATTGCAGGTTTACTGTATCCCTTGGACCTTCAAATCAACGATGAAACACAGAAATTGCATCGATATTCAATACAAAAGGCAAAATGTCGAATTATTTACAAGAGGAGTAACTCTTCTAATAGTACGTGCTTTTAGCCTTTCCTGGGACAGCAGAATCAGATTCCGATGCACCATTGCAGCTCTACTGTATCCCTTGGACCTTCAAATCAACGATGAAACTCAGAAATAGCATAGATATTGAATACAAAACGCAAAATGTCGACTTATTTACAAGAGGAGTAATTCTTCTAATAGTTCTTGCTTTGAGCCTTTCCTGGGACAGCAGTATTAGATTCCAATGCACCATTGCAGGTTTACTGTATCCCTTGGACCTTCAAATCAACGATGAAACACAGAAATTGCATCGATATTGAGTACAAAAGGCAAAATGTGTACTTATTTATTAGAGGAGTAACTCTGCTAATAGTTCGTGATTCTAGCCTTTCCTGAGACAGCAGTATTAGATTCTGATTAACCATTGCAGGTTTTCTGTATCCCTTGGACCTTCAAATCAACTATGAAACACAGAAATTGCATCGATAATAAATACAAAACGCAAAATGTCGACTTATTTACAAGAGGAGTAACTCTTATAGTAGTTCGTGATTTTAGCCTTTTTTGGGACAGCAGTGTTAGATTCAGATGCACCATTGCAGGTTTACTGTATCCCTTGGACCTCCAAATCAACGATGAAATACAGAAATTGCGTCGATATTGAATACAAAAGGCAAAATGTCGACTTATTTACAAGAGGAGTAACTCTCCTAATAGTTCGAGCATTTAGCCTTTCCTGGGACAGCAGTATTAGATTCCGATGCACCATTGCAGGTTTACTGTATCCCTTGGACTTTCAAATCAACGATGAAACACAGAAATTGCTTCGATATTGAATACAAAAAGCAAAATGTCGACTTATTTACAAGAGGATTAACTCTTCTAATAGTTCGTGCTTTGAGCCTTTCCTGGGACATCAGTATTAGATTCCGATGCACCATTGCAGGTTTTGTATATCCCTTGGACCTTCAAATCAACGATGAAACACAGAAGTTGCATCGATGTTGAATATAAAAGGCAAAATGTCGACTTATTTACAAGAGGAGTAACTCTTCTAATTGTTCGTGCTTTGAGCCTTTCCTTAGACAGCAGTATTAGATTCCGATGCTCCATTGCAGGTATACTGTATACCTTGGACCGTCATATCAACGATGAAACACAGAAATTGTATCGGTATTGAATACAAAAGGCAAAATGTCGACTTATTTACAAGAGGAGTAGTTCTTCTAATAGTTCCTGGGACATCAGTATTAGATTCCGATGCACCATTGCAGGTTTTGTGTATCTATTGGACCTTCAAATCAACGATGACACACAGAAATTGCATCGATATTGAATATAAAAGGCAAAATGTCGACTTATTTGCAAGAGGAGTAACTCTTCTAATTGTTCGTGCTTTGAGTCTTTCCTTAGACAGCAGTATTAGATTCCGATGCACCATTGCAGGTTTACTGTATCCCTTGGACCTTAAAATCAACGATGAAACACAGAAATTGCATCGATATTGAATACAAAATGCAATTGTCGACTTATTTACAAGACGAGTAATTCTTCTAATAGTTCGCGATTTGAGCCTTTCCTGGGACAGCAGTATTAGATTCCGATGCACCATTGCAGGTTTACTGTATCCCATGGACTTTCAAGTCCACGATGAAATACAGAAATTGCATCGATATTGAAGACAAAAGGAAAAATGTCGACTTATTTATAAGAGGAGTAACTCTTCTAATAGTTCGTGCTTTGAGCCTTTCCTAGGACAGCAATTTTAGATTCCGATAGATCATTGCAGGTTTGCTGCATCCCTTGGACCTTCAAAGCATCGATGAAACACAGAAATTGCATCGATATTGAATACAAAATGCTAAATGTCGACTTATTTACAAGAGGAGTAACTCTTCTAATTGTTCGTGCTTTGAGCCTTTCCTTAGACAGCAGTATTAGATTCCGATGCACCATTGCAGGTATACTGTATACCTTGGACCGTCATATCAACGATGAAACACAGAAATTGCATCGATATTGAATACAAAAGGCAAAATGTCGACTTATTTACAAGAGGAGTAGTTCTTCTAATAGTTCCTGGGACATCAGTATTAGATTCCGATGCACCATTGCAGGTTTTGTGTATCTATTGGACCTTCAAATCAACGATGACACACAGAAATTGCATCGATATTGAATACAAAAGGCAAAATGTCGACTTATTTATAAGAGGAGTAACTCTTCTAATAGTTCTTGCTTTGAGCCTTTCCTGTGACAGCAGTACTAGATTCCGATGCACCTTTGCAGGTTTACTGTATTCCTTGGACCTTCAACTCAACGATGAAACACAGGAATTGCATCGATATTGAATACAAAAGGTAAAATGTCGACTTATTTATAAGAGGAGTAACTCTGCTAATAGTTCGTGATTTTAGCCTTTCCTGAGACAGCAGTATTAGATTCCGATTAACCATTGCAGGTTTTCTGTATCCCTTGGACCTCCAAATCAACGATGAAACACAGAAATTGCATCGATATGGAATACAATAGGCAAAATGTCGACTTATTTACAAGAGGAGTAACTCTTCTAATAGTTTGTGGTTTGAGCCTTTCCTGGGACACCAGTATTAGATTCCAATGCACCATTGCTGGTTTACTGTATCCATTGGACCTTCAAATCAACGATGAAACACAGAAATTGCATCGATATTGAATACAAAAGTCAAAATGTCGACTTATTTACAAGAGGAATAACTCTTCTAATAGTTCTTGATTTGAGTCATCTCTGGAACAGCAGTATTAGATTCCGATGCACCATTGCTGGTATACTGTATCCATTGGACCTTCAAATCAATGATGAAACACAGAAATAGCATAGATATTGAATACAAAAGGCAAAATGTCGACTTATTTACAAGAGGAGTAACTCTTCTAATAGTTCGTGCTTTGAGCCTTCCTGGGACAGCAGTACTAGATTCCGATGCTACGTTGCAGCTTTACTGAATCCCTTGGACCTTCAAATCAACGATGAAACACAGAAATTGCATCGTAATTGAATACAAAACGCAAAATGTCGACTTATTTACAAGAGGAGTAACTCTTCTAATAGTTCGTGCTTTGAGCCTTCTCTGGGACAGCAGTATTAGATTCCGATGCACCAACGCAGGTTTACTGTATCCCTTGGAACTTCAAATCAACGATGAAACACAGAAATTGCATCGATATTAAATACAAAAGGCAAAATGTCGACTTATTTACAAGTGGAGTAACTCTCCTAATGGTTCGAGCAGTTAGCCTTTCCTGGGACAGCAGAATTAGATTCCGATGCACCATTGCAGCTTTACTGTATCCCTTGGACCTTCAAATCAAGGAAGAAACACAGAAATTGCATCGTAATTGAATACAAAAGGCTAAATGTCGACTTATTAACAAGAGGAGTAACACTTCTAATAGTTCGTGCTTTGAGCCTTTCCTGGGACAGCAGTATTAGATTCCGATGCACCATTGCAGGTTTACTGTATCCCTTGGACCTTCAAATCAACAATAAAACACAGAAATTGCATCGATATTGATTAAAAAAGCAAAATGCCGACTTATTTACAAGAGGAGTAACTCTTCTGATAGTTCGTGCTTTGAGAGTTCTCTGGGACAGCAGTATTAGATTCCGATGCACCATTGCAGGTTTACTGTATCGCTTGGAACTTCAAGTAACGAAGAAACACAGAAATTGCATCAATATTGAATACAAAAGTCAAAATGTCGACTTATTTACAAGAGGAGTAACTCTTTAATAGTTCGTGCTTTTAGCCTCTCCTGGGACAGCAGAATTAGATTCCGATGCAACATTGCAGCTTTACTGTATCCCTTGGACCTTCAAATCAACGATGAAACACAGAAATTGCATCGATATTGAATACAAAAGGCAAATTAACGACTTATTTACAAGAGGAGTTACTCTTCTAATGGTTCGTGCTTTGAGCCTTTCCTGGGACATCAGTATTAGATTCCGATGCAACCATTGCAGGTTTTGTGTATCGCATGGACCTTCAATTCAACGATGAAACACAGAAATTGCATTGATATTGAATATAAAATGCAAAATGTTGACTTATTTACAAGAGGAGTACCTCTTCTAATTGTTCGTGATTTGAGACTTTCCTTAGACAGCAGTATTAGATTCCGATGCACCATTGCAGGATTACTGTTTCCCTTGGACCTTAAAATCAACCATGAAACACAGAAATTGCATCGATATTGAATACAAAAGGCAAAATGTCGACTTACTTACAACCCAGTAACTCTTCTAATAGTTCGTGATTTGAGCCTTTCCTGGGACAGCAGTATTAGATTCCGATGCACCATTCCAGGTTTACTGCATCCCTTGCAATTTCAAGTCCACGATGAAACACAGAAATTGCATCGATATTGAAGACGAAAGGCAAAATGTCGACTTATTTATAAGAGGAGTAACTCTTCTAATAGTTCGTGCTTTGAGCCTTTCCTGGGACAGCAGTATTAGATTCCGATAGATCATTGCAGGTTTACTGCATCACTTGGACCTTCAAATCAACGATGAAACACAGAAATTGCATCGATAATGAACACAAAAGTCAAAATGTGGACTTATTTATAAGAGGAGTAAATCTTCTAATAATTCGTGCTTTGAGCATTTCCTGGTGCAGCAGTATTAGATTCCGATGCACCATTGCTGGTTTACTGTATCCCTTGGACCTTCAAATCAACGATGATACACAGAAATAGCATCGATATTGAATACAAAAGGCAAAATGTCGACTTATTTATAAGAGGAGTAACTCTCCTAATGGTTCGAGCAGTTAGCCTTTCCTGGGACAGCAGAATTAGATTCCGATGCACCATTGCAGCTTTACTGTATCCCTTGGACCTTCAAATCAAGGAAGAAACACAGAAATTGCATCGTAATTGAATACAAAAGGCTAAATGTCGACTTATTAACAAGAGGAGTAGCTCTTCTAATAGTTCGTGCTTTGAGCCTTTCCTGGGACAGCAGTACTAGATTCCGATGCTACGTTGCAGCTTTACTGTATCCCTTGGACCTTCAAATCAACGATGAAACACAGAAATTGCATCGTAATTGAATACAAAACGCAAAATGTCGACTTATTTACAAGAGGAGTAACTCTTCTAATAGTTCGTGCTTTGAGCCTTTCCTGGGACAGCAGTATTGGATTCCGATGCACCATTGCAAGTGTACTGTATCCCTTGGACCTTCAAATCAATGATGAAACACAGAAATTGCATCGATATTGAATACAAAAGACAAAATGTGGACTTATTTACAACAGGAGTAACTCTTCTAATAGTTCGTGCATTTAGCCTTTCCTGGGACAGCAGTGTTAGATTCAGGTGCACCATTGCAGGTTTACTGTATCCCTTGGACCTCCAAATCAACGATGAAACACAGAAATTGCATCGATATGGAATACAATAGGCAAAATGTCGACTTATTTACAAGAGGAGTAACTCTTCTAATAGTTCGTGGTTTGAGCCTTTCCTGGGACACCAGTATTAGATTCCAATGCACCATTGCTGGTTTACTGTATCCATTGGACCTTCAAATCAACGATGAAACACAGAAATTGCATCGATATTGAATACAAAAGTCAAAATGTCGACTTATTTACAAGAGGAATAACTCTTCTAATAGTTCTTGATTTGAGTCATCTCTGGAACAGCAGTATTAGATTCCGATGCACCATTGCTGGTATACTGTATCCATTGGACCTTCAAATCAACGATGAAACACAGAAATAGCATAGATATTGAATACAAAAGGCAAAATGTCGACTTATTTACAAGAGGAGTAACTCTTCTAATAGTTCGTGCTTTGAGCCTTCCTGGGACAGCAGTACTAGATTCCGATGCTACGTTGCAGCTTTACTGTATCCGTTGGACCTTCAAATCAACGATGAAACACAGAAATTGCATCGTAATTGAATACAAAACGCAAAATGTCGACTTATTTACAAGAGGAGTAACTCTTCTAATAGTTCGTGCTTTGAGCCTTCTCTGGGACAGCAGTATTAGATTCCGATGCACCAATGCAGGTTTACTGTATCCCTTGGAACTTCAAATCAACGATGAAACACAGAAATTGCATCGATATTAAATACAAAAGGCAAAATGTCGACTTATTTACAAGAGGAGTAACACTCCTAATGGTTCGAGCAGTTAGCCTTTCCTGGGACAGCAGAATTAGATTCCGATGCACCATTGCAGCTTTACTGTATCCCTTGGACCTTCAAATCAAGGAAGAAACACAGAAATTGCATCGTAATTGAATACAAAAGGCTAAATGTCGACTTATTAACAAGAGGAGTAACTCTTCTAATAGTTCGTGCTTTGAGCCTTTCCTGGGACAGCAGTATTAGATTCCGATGCACCATTGCAGGTTTACTGTATCCCTTGGACCTTCAAATCAACAATAAAACACAGAAATTGCATCGATATTGAATAAAAAAAGCAAAATGCCGACTTATTTACAAGAGGAGTAACTCTTCTGATAGTTCGTGCTTTGAGAGTTCTCTGGGACAGCAGTATTAGATTCCGATGCACCATTGCAGGTGTACTGTATCGCTTGGAACTTCAAGTAACGAAGAAACACAGAAATTGCATCAATATTGAATACAAAAGTCAAAATGTCGACTTATTTACAAGAGGAGTAACTCTTTAATAGTTCGTACTTTTAGCCTCTCCTGGGACAGCAGAATTAGATTCCGATGCACCATTGCAGCTTTACTGTATCCCTTGGACCTTCAAATCAACGATGAAACACAGAAATTGCATCGATATTGAATACAAAAGGCAAATTAACGACTTATTTACAAGAGGAGTTACTCTTCTAATGGTTCGTGCTTTGAGCCTTTCCTGGGCCATCAGTATTAGATTCCGATGCAACCATTGCAGGTTTTGTGTATCGCATGGACCTTCAAATCAACGATGAAACACAGAAATTGCATTGATATTGAATATAAAATGCAAAATGTCGACTTATTTACAAGAGGAGTAACTCTTCTAATTGTTCGTGCTTTGAGACTTTCCTTAGACAGCAGTATTAATTCCGATGCACCATTGCAGGATTACTGTATCCCTTGGACCTTAAAATCAACCATGAAACACAGAAATTGCATCGATATTGAATACAAAAGGCAAAATGTCGACTTACTTACAACCCAGTAACTCTTCTAATAGTTCGTGATTTGAGCCTTTCCTGGGACAGCAGTATTAGATTCCGATGCACCATTCCAGGTTTACTGCATCCCTTGCAATTTCAAGTCCACCATGAAACACAGAAATTGCATCGATATTGAAGACGAAAGGCAAAATGTCGACTTATTTATAAGAGGAGTAACTCTTCTAATAGTTCGTGCTTTGAGCCTTTCCTGGGACAGCAGTATTAGATTCCGATAGATCATTGCAGGTTTACTGCATCACTTGGACCTTCAAATCAACGATGAAACACAGAAATTGCATCGATAATGAACACAAAAGTCAAAATGTGGACTTATTTATAAGAGGAGTAACTCTTCTAATAATTCGTGCTTTGAGCATTTCCTGGTGCAGCAGTATTAGATTCCGATGCACCATTGCTGGTTTACTGTATCCCTTGGACCTTCAAATCAACGATGATACACAGAAATAGCATCGATATTGAATACAAAAGGCAAAATGTCGACTTATTTATAAGAGGAGTAACTCTTCTAGTAGTTCGTGCTTTGAGCCTTTCCTGGGACAGCAGTATTAGATTCCGATGCACCATTGCAGGTTTACTGTATCCCTTGGACCTTCAACTCAACGATGAAACACAGAAATTGCATCGATATTGAATACAAAAGGCAAAATGTCGACTTATTTTCAGGGGGAGTAACTCTTCAAATAGTTCGAACTTTGAGCCATTCCTGGGACAGCAGTATTAGATTCCGATGCACCATTGCAGGTTTAGTGTATCCCTTGGACCTTCAAATCAACGATGAAATACATAAATTGCATCGATATTGAATACAAAAGGCAAAATGTCGACTTATTTATAAGAGGAGTAACTCTGCTAATAGTTCGTGATTTTAGCCAATCCTGACACAGCAGTATTAGATTCCGATGCTACGTTGCAGCTTTACTGTATCCCTTGGACCTTCAAATCAACGATGATACACAGAAATTGCATCGTAATTGAATACAAAACGCAAAATGTCGACTTATTTACAAGAGGAGTAACTCTTCTAATAGTTCGTGCTTTGAGCCTTCTCTGGGACAGCAGTATTAGATTCCGATGCACCAATGCAGGTTTACTGTATCCCTTGGAACTTCAAATCAACGATGAAACACAGAAATTGCATCGATATTAAATACAAAAGGCAAAATGTCGACTTATTTACAAGAGGAGTAACTCTCCTAATGGTTCGAGCAGTTAGCCTTTCCTGGGACAGCAGAATTAGATTCCGATGCACCATTGCAGCTTTACTGTATCCCTTGGACCTTCAAATCAAGGAAGAAACACAGAAATTGCATCGTAATTGAATAAAAAAGGTTAAATGTCCACTTATTAACAAGAGGAGTAACTCTTCTAATAGTTCGTGCTTTGAGCCTTTCCTGGGACAGCAGTATTAGATTCCGATGCACCATTGCAGGTTTACTGTATCCCTTGGACCTTCAAATCAACAATAAAACACAGAAATTGCATCGATATTGATTAAAAAAAGCAAAATGCCGACATATTTACAAGAGGAGTAACTCTTCTGATAGTTCGTGCTTTGAGAGTTCTCTGGGACAGCAGTATTAGATTCCGATGCACCATTCCAGGTTTACTGCATCCCTTGCAATTTCAAGTCCACGATGAAACACAGAAATTGCATCGATATTGAAGACGAAAGGCAAAATGTCGACTTATTTATAAGAGGAGTAACTCTTCTAATAGTTCGTGCTTTGAGCCTTTCCTGGGACAGCAGTATTAGATTCCGATAGATCATTGCAGGTTTACTGCATCACTTGGACCTTCAAATCAACGATGAAACACAGAAATTGCATCGATAATGAACACAAAAGTCAACATGTGGACTTATTTATAAGAGGAGTAACTCTTCTAATAATTCGTGCTTTGAGCATTTCCTGGTGCAGCAGTATTAGATTCCGATGCACCATTGCTGGTTTACTGTATCCCTTGGACCTTCAAATCAACGATGATACACAGAAATAGCATCGATATTGAATACAAAAGGCAAAATGTCGACTTATTTATAAGAGGAGTAACTCTCCTAATGGTTCGAGCAGTTAGCCTTTCCTGGGACAGCAGAATTAGATTCCGATGCACCATTGCAGCTTTACTGTATCCCTTGGACCTTCAAATCAAGGAAGACACACAGAAATTGCATCGTAATTGAATACAAAAGGCTAAATGTCGACTTATTAACAAGAGGAGTAGCTCTTCTAATAGTTCGTGCTTTGAGCCTTTCCTGGGACAGCAGTACTAGATTCCGATGCTACGTTGCAGCTTTACTGTATCCCTTGGACCTTCAAATCAACGATGAAACACAGAAATTGCATCGTAATTGAATACAAAACGCAAAATGTCGACTTATTTACAAGAGGAGTAACTCTTCTAATAGTTCGTGCTTTGAGCCTTTCCTGGGACAGCAGTATTGGATTCCGATGCACCATTGCAACTTTACTGTATCCCTTGGACCTTCAAATCAATGATGAAACACAGAAATTGCATCGATATTGAATACAAAAGACAAAATGTGGACTTATTTACAAGAGGAGTAACTCTTCTAATAGTTCGTGCATTTAGCCTTTCCTGGGACAGCAGAATTAGATTCCGATGCACCATTGCAGCTTTACTGTATCCCTTGGACCTTCAAATCAAGGAAGAAACACAGAAATTGCATCGTAGTTGAATACAAAAGGCTAAATGTCGACTTATTTACAAGAGGAGTAACTCTTATAGTAGTTCGTGATTTTAGCCTTTCCTGGGACAGCAGTGTTAGATTCAGGTGCACCATTGCAGGTTTACTGTATCCCTTGGACCTCCAAATCAACGATGAAACACAGAAATTGCATCGATATGGAATACAATAGGCAAAATGTCGACTTATTTACAAGAGGAGTAACTCATCTAATAGTTCGTGGTTTGAGCCTTTCCTGGGACACCAGTATTAGATTCCAATGCACCATTGCTGGTTTACTGTATCCATTGGACCTTCAAATCAACGATGAAACACAGAAATTGCATCGATATTGAATACAAAAGTCAAAATGTCGACTTATTTACAAGAGGAATAACTCTTCTAATAGTTCTTGATTTGAGTCATCTCTGGAACAGCAGTATTAGATTCCGATGCACCATTGCTGGTATACTGTATCCATTGGACCTTCAAATCAACGATGAAACACAGAAATAGCATAGATATTGAATACAAAAGGCAAAATGTCGACTTATTTACAAGAGGAGTAACTCTTCTAATAGTTCGTGCTTTGAGCCTTCCTGGGACAGCAGTACTAGATTCCGATGCTATGTTGCAGCTTTACTGTATCCCTTGGACCTTCAAATCAACGATGAAACACAGAAATTGCATCGTAATTGAATACAAAACGCAAAATGTCGACTTATTTACAAGAGGAGTAACTCTTCTAATAGTTCGTGCTTTGAGCCTTCTCTGGGACAGCAGTATTAGATTCCGATGCACCAATGCAGGTTTACTGTATCCCTTGGAACTTCAAATCAACGATGAAACACAGAAATTGCATCGATATTAAATACAAAAGGCAAAATGTCGACTTATTTACAAGAGGAGTAACTCTCCTAATGGTTCGAGCAGTTAGCCTTTCCTGGGACAGCAGAATTAGATTCCGATGCACCATTGCAGCTTTACTGTATCCCTTGGACCTTCAAATCAAGGAAGAAACACAGAAATTGCATCGTAATTGAATACAAAAGGCTAAATGTCGACTTATTAACAAGAGGAGTAACTCTTCTAATAGTTCGTGCTTTGAGCCTTTCCTGGGACAGCAGTATTAGATTCCGATGCACCATTGCAGGTTTACTGTATCCCTTGGACCTTCAAATCAACAATAAAACACAGAAATTGCATCGATATTGAATAAAAAAAGCAAAATGCCGACTTATTTACAAGAGGAGTAACTCTTCTGATAGTTCGTGCTTTGAGAGTTCTCTGGGACAGCAGTATTAGATTCCGATGCACCATTGCAGGTTTACTGTATCGCTTGGAACTTCAAGTAACGAAGAAACACAGAAATTGCATCAATATTGAATACAAAAGTCAAAATGTCGACTTATTTACAAGAGGAGTAACTCTTTAATAGTTCGTGCTTTTAGCCTCTCCTGGGACAGCAGAATTAGATTCCGATGCACCATTGCAGCTTTACTGTATCCCTTGGACCTTCAAATCAACGATGAAACACAGAAATTGCATCGATATTGAATACAAAAGGCAAATTAACGACTTATTTACAAGAGGAGTTACTCTTCTAATGGTTCGTGCATTTGAGCCTTTCCTGGGACATCAGTATTAGATTCCGATGCAACCATTGCAGGTTTTGTGTATCGCATGGACCTTCAAATCAACGATGAAACACAGAAATTGCATTGATATTGAATATAAAATGCAAAATGTCGACTTATTTACAAGAGGAGTAACTCTTCTAATTGTTCGTGCTTTGAGACTTTCCTTAGACAGCAGTATTAGATTCCGATGCACCATTGCAGGATTACTGTATCCCTTGGACCTTAAAATCAACCATGAAACACAGAAATTGCATCGATATTGAATACAAAAGGCAAAATGTCGACTTACTTACAACCCAGTAACTCTTCTAATAGTTCGTGATTTGAGCCTTTCCTGGGACAGCAGTATTAGTTTCCGATGCACCATTCCAGGTTTACTGCATCCCTTGCAATTTCAAGTCCACCATGAAACACAGAAATTGCATCGATATTGAAGACGAAAGGCAAAATGTCGACTTATTTATAAGAGGAGTAACTCTTCCAATAGTTCGTGCTTTGAGCCTTTCCTGGGACAGCAGTATTAGATTCCGATAGATCATTGCAGGTTTACTGCATCACTTGGACCTTCAAATCAACGATGAAACACAGAAATTGCATCGATAATGAACACAAAAGTCAAAATGTGGACTTATTTATAAGAGGAGTAACTCTTCTAATAATTCGTGCTTTGAGCATTTCCTGGTGCAGCAGTATTAGATTCCGATGCACCATTGCTGGTTTACTGTATCCCTTGGACCTTCAAATCAACGATGATACACAGAAATAGCATCGAAATTGAATACAAAAGGCAAAATGTCAACTTATTTATAAGAGGAGTAACTCTTCTAGTAGTTCGTGTTTTGAGCCTTTCCTGGGACAGCAGTATTAGATTCCGATTCACCATTGCAGGTTTACTGTATCCCTTGGACCTTCAACTCAACGATGAAACACAGAAATTGCATCGATATTGAATACAAAAGGCAAAATGTCGACTTATTTTCAGGGGGAGTAACTCTTCAAATAGTTCGAACTTTGAGCCATTCCTGGGACAGCAGTATTAGATTCCGATGCACCATTGCAGGTTTAGTGTATCCCTTGGACCTTCAAATCAACGATGAAATACATAAATTGCATCGATATTGAATACAAAAGGCAAAATGTCGACTTATTTATAAGAGGAGTAACTCTGCTAATAGTTCGTGATTTTAGCCATTCCTGACACAGCAGTATTAGATTCCGATGCACCATTGCAGGTATTCTGTATCCCTTAGACCTTCAAATCAACGATGAAACACAGAAATTGCATCGATATTGAATACAAAAGGCAAAATGTCGACTTATTTACAAGAGGAGTAACTCTTCTAATAGTTCGTGCTTTGAGCCTTACCTGGGACAGCAGTATTAGATTGCGATGCACAATTGCAGGTTTACTGCATCCCTTGGACCTTCAAATCAACGATGAAACCCAGAAATTCCATCGATATTGAATACCAAAGGCAAAATGTCGACTTATTTACAAGAGTAGTAACTCTTCTAATAGTTCGTGCTTTAAGCCTTCTCTGGGACAGCAGTATTAGATTCCGATGCACCATTGCAGGTTTACTGTATCCCTTGGAACTTCAAATCAACGATGAAACACAGAAATTGCATCGATATTGACTACAAAAGGCAAAATGTCGACTTATTTACAAGAGGAGTAACTCTTCTAATAAATCGTGCTTTTAGCCTTTCCTGGGACAGCAGAATTAGATTCCGATGCACCATTGCAGCTTTACTGTATCCCTTGGACCTTCAAATCAACGATGAAACTTAGAAATTGTATCGTAATTGAATACAAAACGCAAAATGTCGACTTATTTACAAGAGAAGTAACTCTTCTAATAGTTCGTGCTTTGAGCCTTTCCTGGGACAGCAGTATTAGATTCCGATAGATCATTGCAGAATTACTGCATCCCTTGGACCTTCAAATCAACGATGAAACACAGAAATTGCATCGATAATGAACACAAAAGTCAAAATGTAGACTTATTTATAAGAGGAGTAACTCTTCTAATAGATCGTGCTTTGAGCATTTCCTGGGACAGCAGTATTAGATTCCGATGCACCATTGCAGGTTTACTGTATCCCTTGGACCTTCAACTCAACGATGAAACACAGAAATTGCATCGATATTGAATACAAAAGGCAAAATGTCGACTTATTTTCAAGGGGAGTAACTCTTCAAATAGTTCGTGCTTTGAGCCATTCCTGGGACAGCAGTATTAGATTCCGATGCACCATTGCAGGTTTTGTGTATCGCATGGACCTTCAAATCAACGATGAAACACAGAAATTGCATCGATGTTGAATATAAAATGCAAAATGTCGACTTATTTACAAGAGGAGTAACTCTTCTAATTGTTCGTGCTTTGAGCCTTTCCTTAGACAGCAGTATTAGATTTCGATGCACCATTGCACGTTTACTGTTTCCCTTGGACCTTAAAATCAACGATGAAACACAGAAATTGCATCGATATTGAATACAAAAGGCAAAATGTCGACTTATTTACAACCCAGCAACTCTTCTAATAGTTCGTGATTTGAGCCTTTCCTGGGACAGCAGTATTAGATTCCGATGCACCATTGCAGGTTTACTGTATCCCTTGGACCTTCAAGTCAACGATGAAACACAGAAATTGCATCGATATTGAAGACAAAAAACAAAATGTCGACTTATTTATAAGAGGAGTAACTCTTCTAATAGTTCGTGCTTTGAGCCTCTCCTGGCACAGCAGTATTAGATTCCGATAGATCATTGCAGGTTTACTGCATCCCTTGGACCTTCAAATCAACGATGAAACACAGAAATTGCATCGATAATGAACACAAAAGTCAAAATGTAGACTTATTTATAAGAGGAGTAACTCTTCTAATAGTTCGTGCTTTGAGCATTTCCTGGGACAGCAGTATTAGATTCCGATGCACCATTGCTGGTTTACTGTATCCCTTGGACCTTCAAGTCAACGATGAAACACAGAAATAGCATCGATATTGAATACAAAAGGCAAAATGTCGACTTATTTATAAGAGGAGTAACTCTTCTAATAGTACGTGATTTGAGCCTTTCCTGGGACAGCAGTATTAGATTCCGATGCACCATTGCAGGTTTACTGTATCCCTTGGACATTCAACTCAACGATGAAACACAGAAATTGCATCGATATTGAATACAAAAGGCAAAATGTCGACTTATTTTCAAGGGGAGTAACTCTTCAAATAGTTCGTGCTTTGAGCCATTCCTGGGACAGCAGTATTAGATTCCGATGCACCATTGCAGGTTTAGTGTATCCCTTGGACATTCAAATCAACGATGAAACACATAAATTGCATCGATATTGAATACAAAAGGCAAAATGTCGACTTATTTATAAGAGGAGTAACTCTGCTAATAGTTCGTGATTTTAGCCTTTCCTGAGACAGCAGTATTGGATTACGATTAACCATTGCAGGTTTTCTGTATCCCTTGGACCTTCAAATCAACGATGAAACACAGAAATTGCATCGATATTGAATACAAAAGACAAAATGTCGACTTATTTACAAGAGGACTAACTGTTATAGTAGTTCGTCATTTTAGCCTTTCCTGGGACAGCAGTGTTAGATTCAGATGCACCATTGCAGGTTTACTGTATCCCTTGGACCTCCAAATGAACGATGAAACACAGAAATTGCATCGATATTGAATACAAAAGGCAAAATGTCGACTTATTAACAAGAGCAGTAACTCTTCTAATAGTTCGTGGTTTGAGCCTTTCCTGGGACACCAGTATTAGATTCCGATGCACCATTGCTGGTTTACTGTATTGATTGGACCTTCAAATCAACGATGAAACACAGAAATTGCATCGATATTGAATACAAAAGGCAAAATGTCGACTTATTTACAAGAGGAGTAACTCTTCTAATAGTTCGTACTTTGAGCCTTCCTGGGACAGCAGTATTAGATTCCAATGCACCATTGCAGGTTTACTGTATCCCTTGGACCTTCAAATCAACGATGAAACACAGAAATTGCATCGTTATTGAATACAAAAGGCAAAATGTCGACTTATTTACAAGAGGAGTAATTCTTATAGCAGTTCGTGATTTTAGCCTTTCCTGGTCCAGCAGTGTTAGATTCAGATGCACCATTGCAGGTTTACTGTATCCCTTGGACCTCCAAATCAACGATGAAACACAGAAATTGCATCGATATTGAATACAAAAGGCAAAATGTTGACTTATTTATAAGAGGAGTAACTCTGCTAATAGTTCGTGATTCTAGTCTTTCCTGAGACAGCAGTATTAGATTCTGATGAACCATTGCAGGTTTTCTGTATCCCTTGGACCTTCAAATCAACGATGAACCACAGAAATTGCATCGATATTGAATACCAAAGGCAAAATGTCGACTTATTTACAAGAGTAGTAACTCTTCTAATAGTTCGTGCTTTCAGCCTTCCCTGGGACAGCAGTATTAGATTCCGATGCACCATTGCAGGTTTACTGTATCCCTTGGAACTTCAAATCAACGATGAAACACAGAAATTGCATCGTAATTGATTACAAAACGCAAAATGTCGACTTATTTACAAGAGGAGTAACTCTTCTAATAGTTCGTGCTTTGAGCCTTTCCTGGGACAGCAGTATTAGATTCTGATGCACCATTGCAGGTTTGCTGTATCCCTTGGACCTTCAAATCAACGATGAAACACAGAAATTGCATCAATATTGAATACAAAAGGCAAAATGTCGACTTATTTACAAGAGGTGTAACTCTTCTTATAGTTCGTGCTTTGAGCTTTTCCTGGGACAGCAGTATTAGATTGCGATGCACCATTGCAGGCTTACTGCATCCCTTGGACCTTCAAATCAATGATGAACACAGAAATTGCATCGATATTGAATACCAAAGGCAAAATGTCGACTTATTTACAAGAGGAGTAACTCTTCTAATAGTTCGTACTTTGAGCCTTCCTGGGACAGCAGTATTAGATTCCAATGCACCATTGCAGGTTTACTGTATCCCTTGGACCTTCAAATCAACGATGAAACACAGAAATTGCATCGATATTGAATACAGAAGGCAAAATGTTGACTTATTTACAAGAGGAGTAACTCTTCTAATAGTTCGTGCTTTGAGCCTTTCCTGGGACAGCAGTATTAGAATCTGATGCACCATTGCAGGTTTACTGTATCCCTTAAACCTTCAAATCAACGATGAAACACAGAAATAGAATAGATATTGAATACAAAACGCAAAATGTCGACTTACTTACAAGAGGAGTAACTCTTCTAATAGTTCCTGCTTTGAGCCTTTCCTGGGACAGCAGTATTAGATTCCAATGCACCATTGCAGGTTTACTGTATCCCTTGGACCTTCAAATCAACGATGAAACACAGAAATTGCATCGATATTGAGTACAAAAGGCAAAATGTCGACTTATTTACAAGAGGAGTAACTCTTCTAATAGTTCGTACTTTGAGCCTTCCTGGGACAGCAGTATTAGATTCCAATGCACCATTGCAGGTTTACTGTATCCCTTGGACCTTCAAATCAACGATGAAACACAGAAATTGCATCGATATTGAATACAAAAGGCAAAATGTCGACTTATTTATAAGAGGAGTAACTCTGCTAGTAGTTCGTGATTCTAGTCTTTCCTGAGACAGCAGTATTAGATTCTGATTAACCATTGCAGGTATTCTGTATCCCTTGGACCTTCAAATCAACGATGAAACACAGAAATTGCATCGATATTGAATACAAAAAGCAAAATGTCGACTTATTTACAAGAGGAGTAACTCTTATAGTAGTTCGTGATTTTAGCCTTTTTTGGGACAGCAGTGTTTGATTCAGATGCACCATTGCACGTTTACTGTATCCCTTGGACCTCCAAAACAACGATGAAACAAAGAAATTGCATCGATATTGAATACAAAAGGCAAAATGTCGACTTATTTACAAGAGGAGTAACTCTTCTAATAATTCGTGATTTGAGCCTTTCCTGGGACAGCAGTATTAGATTGCGATGCACCATTGCAGGTTTACTGCATCCCTTGGACCTTCAAATCAACGATGAAACACAGAAATTGCATCAATATTGAATACAAAAGGCAAAATGTCGACTTATTTACAAGAGGTGTAACTCTTCTTATAGTTCGTGCTTTGAGCTTTTCCTGGGACAGCAGTATTAGATTGCGATGCACCATTGCAGGCTTACTGCATCCCTTGGACCTTCAAATCAATGATGAACACAGAAATTGCATCGATATTGAATACCAAAGGCAAAATGTCGACTTATTTACAAGAGGAGTAACTCTTCTAATAGTTCGTACTTTGAGCCTTCCTGGGACAGCAGTATTAGATTCCAATGCACCATTGCAGGTTTACTGTATCCCTTGGACCTTCAAATCAACGATGAAACACAGAAATTGCATCGATATTGAAGACAAAAAGCAAAATGTCGACTTATTTATAAGAGGAGTAACTCTTCTAATAGTTCGTGCTTTGAGCCTCTCCTGGCACAGCAGTATTAGATTCCGATAGATCATTGCAGGTTTACTGCATCCCTTGGACCTTCAAATCAACGATGAAACACAGAAATTGCATCGATAATGAACACAAAAGTCAAAATGTAGACTTATTTATAAGAGGAGTAACTCTTCTAATAGTTCGTGCTTTGAGCATTTCCTGGGACAGCAGTATTAGATTCCGATGCACCATTGCTGGTTTACTGTATCCCTTGGACCTTCAAGTCAATGTTGAAACACAGAAATAGCATCGATATTGAATACAAAAGGCAAAATGTCGACTTATTTATAAGAGGAGTAACTCTTCTAATAGTTCGTGATTTGAGCCTTTCCTGGGACAGCAGTATTAGATTCCGATGCACCATTGCAGGTTTACTGTATCCCTTGGAACTTCAAATCAACGATGAAACACAGAAATTGCATCGTAATTGATTACAAAACGCAAAATGTCGACTTATTTACAAGAGGAGTAACTCTTCTAATAGTTCGTGCTTTGAGCCTTTCCTGGGACAGCAGTATTAGATTCTGATGCACCATTGCAGGTTTGCTGTATCCCTTGGACCTTCAAATCAACGATGAAACACAGAAATTGCATCAATATTGAATACAAAAGGCAAAATGTCGACTTATTTACAAGAGGTGTAACTCTTCTTATAGTTCGTGCTTTGAGCTTTTCCTGGGACAGCAGTATTAGATTGCGATGCACCATTGCAGGCTTACTGCATCCCTTGGACCTTCAAATCAATGATGAACACAGAAATTGCATCGATATTGAATACCAAAGGCAAAATTTCGACTTATTTACAAGAGGAGTAACTCTTCTAATAGTTCGTACTTTGAGCCTTCCTGGGACAGCAGTATTAGTTTCCAATGCACCATTGCAGGTTTACTGTATCCCTTGGACCTTCAAATCAACGATGAAACACAGAAATTGCATCGATATTGAATACAGAAGGCAAAATGTTGACTTATTTACAAGAGGAGTAACTCTTCTAATAGTTCGTGCTTTGAGCCTTTCCTGGGACAGCAGTATTAGAATCTGATGCACCATTGCAGGTTTACTGTATCCCTTAAACCTTCAAATCAACGATGAAACACAGAAATAGAATAGATATTGAATACAAAACGCAAAATGTCGACTTACTTACAAGAGGAGTAACTCTTCTAATAGTTCCTGCTTTGAGCCTTTCCTGGGACAGCAGTATTAGATTCCAATGCACCATTGCAGGTTTACTGTATCCCTTGGACCTTCAAATCAACGATGAAACACAGAAATTGCATCGATATTGAGTACAAAAGGCAAAATGTCGACTTATTTACAAGAGGAGTAACTCTTCTAATAGTTCGTACTTTGAGCCTTCCTGGGACAGCAGTATTAGATTCCAATGCACCATTGCAGGTTTACTGTATCCCTTGGACCTTCAAATCAACGATGAAACACAGAAATTGCATCGATATTGAATACAAAAGGCAAAATGTCGACTTATTTATAAGAGGAGTAACTCTGCTAGTAGTTCGTGATTCTAGTCTTTCCTGAGACAGCAGTATTAGATTCTGATTAACCATTGCAGGTATTCTGTATCCCTTGGACCTTCAAATCAACGATGAAACACAGAAATTGCATCGATATTGAATACAAAAAGCAAAATGTCGACTTATTTACAAGAGGAGTAACTCTTATAGTAGTTCGTGATTTTAGCCTTTTTTGGGACAGCAGTGTTTGATTCAGATGCACCATTGCACGTTTACTGTATCCCTTGGACCTCCAAAACAACGATGAAACAAAGAAATTGCATCGATATTGAATACAAAAGGCAAAATGTCGACTTATTTACAAGAGGAGTAACTCTTCTAATAATTCGTGATTTGAGCCTTTCCTGGGACAGCAGTATTAGATTGCGATGCACCATTGCAGGTTTACTGCATCCCTTGGACCTTCAAATCAACGATGAAACACAGAAATTGCATCAATATTGAATACAAAAGGCAAAATGTCGACTTATTTACAAGAGGTGTAACTCTTCTTATAGTTCGTGCTTTGAGCTTTTCCTGGGACAGCAGTATTAGATTGCGATGCACCATTGCAGGCTTACTGCATCCCTTGGACCTTCAAATCAATGATGAACACAGAAATTGCATCGATATTGAATACCAAAGGCAAAATGTCGACTTATTTACAAGAGGAGTAACTCTTCTAATAGTTCGTACTTTGAGCCTTCCTGGGACAGCAGTATTAGATTCCAATGCACCATTGCAGGTTTACTGTATCCCTTGGACCTTCAAATCAACGATGAAACACAGAAATTGCATCGATATTGAAGACAAAAAGCAAAATGTCGACTTATTTATAAGAGGAGTAACTCTTCTAATAGTTCGTGCTTTGAGCCTCTCCTGGCACAGCAGTATTAGATTCCGATAGATCATTGCAGGTTTACTGCATCCCTTGGACCTTCAAATCAACGATGAAACACAGAAATTGCATCGATAATGAACACAAAAGTCAAAATGTAGACTTATTTATAAGAGGAGTAACTCTTCTAATAGTTCGTGCTTTGAGCATTTCCTGGGACAGCAGTATTAGATTCCGATGCACCATTGCTGGTTTACTGTATCCCTTGGACCTTCAAGTCAACGATGAAACACAGAAATAGCATCGATATTGAATACAAAAGGCAAAATGTCGACTTATTTATAAGAGGAGTAACTCTTCTAATAGTTCGTGATTTGAGCCTTTCCTGGGACAGCAGTATTAGATTCCGATGCACCATTGCAGGTTTACTGTATCCCTTGGACATTCAACTCAACGATGAAACACAGAAATTGCATCGATATTGAATACAAAAGGCAAAATGTCGACTTAATTTCAAGGGGAGTAACTCTTCAAATAGTTCGTGCTTTGAGCCATTCCTGGGACAGCAGTATTAGATTCCGATGCACCATTGCAGGTTTAGTGTATCCCTTGGACCTTCAAATCAACGATGAAACACATAAATTGCATCGATATAGAATACAAAAGGCAAAATGTCGACTTATTTATAAGAAGAGTAACTCTGCTAATAGTTCGTGATTTTAGCCTTTCCTGAGACAGCAGTATTAGATTCTGATTAACCATTGCAGGTATTCTGTATCCCTTGGACCTTCAAATCAACGATGAAACACAGAAATTGCATCGATATTGAATACAAAAAGCAAAATGTCGACTTATTTACAAGAGGAGTAACTCTTATAGTAGTTCGTGATTTTAGCCTTTTTTGGGACAGCAGTGTTAGATTAAGGTGCACCATTGCACGTTTACTGTATCCCTTGGACCTCCAAAACAACGATGAAACAAAGAAATTGCATCGATATTGAATACAAAAGGCAAAATGTCGACTTATTTACAAGAGGAGTAACTCTTCTAATAATTCGTGCTTTGAGCCTTTCCTGGGACAGCAGTATTAGATTCCGATGCACCATTGCAGGTTTACTGCATCCCTTGGACCTTCAAATCAACGATGAAACACAGAAATTGCATCGATATTGAATACCAAAGGCAAAATGTCGACCTATTTACAAGAGTAGTAACTCTTCTAATAGTTCGTGCTTTCAGCCTTCCCTGGGACAGCAGTATTAGATTCCGATGCACCATTGCAGGTTTACTGTATCCCTTGGAACTTCAAATCAACGATGAAACACAGAAATTGCATCGATATTGAATACAAAAGGCAAAATGTCGACTTATTTACAAGAGGAGTAACTCTTCTAATAGTTCGTGCTTTTAGCCTTTCCTGGGACAGCAGAATTAGATTCCGATGCACCATTGCAGCTTTACTGTATCCCTTGGACCTTCAAATCAACGATGAATCACAGAAATTGCATCGTAATTGATTACAAAACGCAAAATGTCGACTTATTTACAAGAGGAGTAACTCTTCTAATAGTTCGTGCTTTGAGCCTTTCCTGGGACAGCAGTATTAGATTCTGATGCACCATTGCAGGTTTGCTGTATCCCTTGGACCTTCAAATCAACGATGAAACACAGAAATTGCATCAATATTGAATACAAAAGGCAAAATGTCGACTTATTTACAAGAGGTGTAACTCTTCTTATAGTTCGTGCTTTGAGCTTTTCCTGGGACAGCAGTATTAGATTGCGATGCACCATTGCAGGCTTACTGCATCCCTTGGACCTTCAAATCAATGATGAACACAGAAATTGCATCGATATTGAATACCAAAAGCAAAATGTCGACTTATTTACAAGAGGAGTAACTCTTCTAATAGTTCGTACTTTGAGCCTTCCTGGGACAGCAGTATTAGATTCCAATGCACCATTGCAGGTTTACTGTATCCCTTGGACCTTCAAATCAACGATGAAACACAGAAATTGCATCGATATTGAATACAGAAGGCAAAATGTTGACTTATTTATAAGAGGAGTAACTCTTCTAATAGTTCGTGCTTTTAGCCTTTCCTGGGACCGCAGAATTCGATTGCGATGCACCATTGCAGCTTTATTGTATCCCTTGGACCTTCAAATCAACGATGAAACATAGAAATTGCACCGTAATTGAATACAAAACGCAAAATGTCGACTTATTTACAAGAGGAGTAACTCTTCTAATAGTTCGTGCTTTGAGCCTTTCCTGGGACAGCAGTATTAGAATCTGATGCACCATTGCAGGTTTACTGTATCCCTTAAACCTTCAAATCAACGATGAAACACAGAAATAGCATAGATATTGAATACAAAACGCAAAATGTCGACTTACTTACAAGAGGAGTAACTCTTCTAATAGTTCCTGCTTTGAGCCTTTCCTGGGACAGCAGTATTAGATTCCAATGCACCATTGCAGGTTTCGTGTATCCCTTGGACCTTCAAATCAACGATGAAACACAGAAATTGCATCGATATTGAGTACAAAAGGCAAAATGTCGACTTATTTACAAGAGGAGTAACTCTTCTAATAGTTCGTACTTTGAGCCTTCTTGGGACAGCAGTATTAGATTCCAATGCACCATTGCAGGTTTACTATATCCCTTGGACCTTCAAATCAACGATGAAACACAGAAATTGCATCGATATTGAATACAAAAGGCAAAATGTCGACTTATTTATAAGAGGAGTAACTCTGCTAGTAGTTCGTGATTCTAGTCTTTCCTGAGACAGCAGTATTAGATTCTGATTAACCATTGCAGGTATTCTGTATCCCTTGGACCTTCAAATCAACGATGAAACACAGAAATTGCATCGATATTGAATACAAAAAGCAAAATGTCGACTTATTTACAAGAGGAGTAACTCTTATAGTAGTTCGTGATTTTAGCCTTTTTTGGGACAGCAGTGTTTGATTCAGATGCACCATTGCACGTTTACTGTATCCCTTGGACCTCCAAAACAACGATGAAACAAAGAAATTGCATCGATATTGAATACAAAAGGCAAAATGTCGACTTATTTACAAGAGGAGTAACTCTTCTAATAATTCGTGCTTTGAGCCTTTCCTGGGACAGCAGTATTAGATTGCGATGCACCATTGCAGGTTTACTGCATCCCTTGGACCTTCAAATCAACGATGAAACACAGAAATTGCATCGATATTGAATACCAAAGGCAAAATGTCGACTTATTTACAAGAGTAGTAACTCTTCTAATAGTTCGTGCTTTCAGCCTTCCCTGGGACAGCAGTATTAGATTCCGATGCACCATTGCAGGTTTACTGTATCCCTTGGAACTTCAAATCAACGATGAAACACAGAAATTGCATCGATATTGAATACAAAAGGCAAAATGTCGACTTATTTACAAGAGGAGTAACTCTTCTAATAGTTCGTGCTTTTAGCCTTTCCTGGGACAGCAGAATTAGATTCCGATGCACCATTGCAGCTTTACTGTATCCCTTGGACCTTCAAATCAACGATGAAACACAGAAATTGCATCGTAATTGATTACAAAACGCAAAATGTCGACTTATTTACAAGAGGAGTAACTCTTCTAATAGTTCGTGCTTTGAGCCTTTCCTGGGACAGCAGTATTAGATTCTGATGCACCATTGCAGGTTCGCTGTATCCCTTGGACCTTCAAATCAACGATGAAACACAGAAATTGCATCAATATTGAATACAAAAGGCAAAATGTCGACTTATTTACAAGAGGTGTAACTCTTCTTATAGTTCGTGCTTTGAGCTTTTCCTGGGACAGCAGTATTAGATTGCGATGCACCATTGCAGGCTTACTGCATCCCTTGGACCTTCAAATCAATGATGAACACAGAAATTGCATCGATATTGAATACCAAAGGCAAAATGTCGACTTATTTACAAGAGGAGTAACTCTTCTAATAGTTCGTACTTTGAGCCTTCCTGGGACAGCAGTATTAGATTCCAATGCACCATTGCAGGTTTACTGTATCCCTTGGACCTTCAAATCAACGATGAAACACAGAAATTGCATCGATATTGAAGACAAAAAGCAAAATGTCGACTTATTTATAAGAGGAGTAACTCTTCTAATAGTTCGTGCTTTGAGCCTCTCCTGGCACAGCAGTATTAGATTCCGATAGATCATTGCAGGTTTACTGCATCCCTTGGACCTTCAAATCAACGATGAAACACAGAAATTGCATCGATAATGAACACAAAAGTCAAAATGTAGACTTATTTATAAGAGGAGTAACTCTTCTAATAGTTCGTGCTTTGAGCATTTCCTGGGACAGCAGTATTAGATTCCGATGCACCATTGCTGGTTTACTGTATCCCTTGGACCTTCAAGTCAACGATGAAACACAGAAATAGCATCGATATTGAATACAAAAGGCAAAATGTCGACTTAATTTCAAGGGGAGTAACTCTTCAAATAGTTCGTGCTTTGAGCCATTCCTGGGACAGCAGTATTAGATTCCGATGCACCATTGCAGGTTTAGTGGATCCCTTGGACCTTCAAATCAACGATGAAACACATAAATTGCATCGATATAGAATACAAAAGGCAAAATGTCGACTTATTTATAAGAGGAGTAACCCTGCTAATAGTTCGTGATTTTAGCCTTTCCTGAGACAGCAGTATTAGATTCCGATTAACCATTGCAGGTTTTCTGTATCTCTTGGACCTTCAAATCAACGATGAAACACAGAAATTGCATCGATATTGAATACAAAAGGCAAAATGTCGACTTATTTACAAGAGGACTAACTGTTATAGTAGTTCGTGATTTTAGACTTTCCTGGGACAGCAGTGTTAGATTCAGATGCACCATTGCAGGTTTACTGTATCCCTTGGACCTCCAAATCAACGATGAAACACAGAAATTGCATCGATATTGAATACAAAAGGCAAAATGTCGACTTATTTACAAGAGCAGTAACTCTTCTAATAGTTCGTGGTTTGAGCCTTTCCTGGGACACCAGTATTAGATTCCGATGCACCATTGCTGGTTTACTGTATTTATTGGACCTTCAAATCAACGATGAAACACAGAAATTGCATCGATATTGAATACAAAAGGCAAAATTTCGACTTATTTACAAGAGGAGTAACTCTTCAAATAGTACGTGCTTTTAGCCTTTCCTGGGACAGCAGAATTAGATTCCGATGCACCATTGCAGCATTACTAAATCCCTTGGACCTTCAAATCAAAGACGAAACACAGAAATAGCATAGATATTGAATACAAAACGCAAAATGTCGACTTATTTACAGAGGAGTAACTCTTCTAATAGTTCGTGCTTTGAGCCTTTCCTGGGACAGCAGTATTAGACTGCGATGCACCATTGCAGGATTACTGCATCAATTGGACCTTCAAATCAACGATGAATTACAGAATTGGCATCGATATTGAATACAAAAGGCAAAATGTCGACTTATTTACAAGAGGAGTAACTCTTCTAATAGTTCGTGCTTTTAGCCTTTCCTGGGACAGCAGAATTAGATTCCGATGCACCATTGCAACTTTACTGTATCCCTTGGACCTTCAAATCAACGATGAAACACAGTAATTGCATCGATATTGAATACAAAATGCAAAATGTCGACTTATTTACAAGAGGAGTAATTCTTCTAATAGTTCGTACTTTGAGCCTTCCTGGGACAGCAGTATTAGATTCCAATGCACCATTGCAGGTTTACTGTATCCCTTGGACCTTCAAATCAACGATGAAACACAGAAATTGCATCGATATTGAATACAAAAGGAAAATGTCGACTTATTTACAAGAGGAGTAATTCTTATAGCAGTTCGTGATTTTAGCCTTTCCTGGTCCAGCAGTGTTAGATTCAGATGCACCATTGCAGGTTTACTGTATCCCTTGGACCTCCAAATCAACGATGAAACACAGAAATTGCATCTATATTGAATACAAATGGCAAAATGTTGACTTATTTATAAGAGGAGTAACTCTGCTAATGGTTCGTGATTCTAGTCTTTCCTGAGACAGCAGTATTAGATTCTGATGAACCATTGCAGGTTTTCTGTATCCCTTGGACCTTCAAATCAACGATGAAACACAGAAATTGCATCGATATTGAATACAAAAGGCAAAATGTCGACTTATTTACAAGAGGAGTAACTCTTATAGTAGTTCGTGATTTTAGCCTTTTTTGGGACAGCAGTGTTAGATTCAGATGCACCATTGCACGTTTACTGTATCCCTTGGACCTCCAAATCAACGATGAAACACAGAAATTGCATCGATATTGAATACAAAAGGCAAAATATCGACTTATTTATAAGAGGAGTAACTCTGCTAGTAGTTCGTGATTCTAGTCTTTCCTGAGACAGCAGTATTGGATTCTGATTAACCATTGCAGGTATTCTGTATCCCTTGGACCTTCAAATCAACGATGAAACACAGAAATTGCGTCGATATTGAATACAAAAAGCAAAATGTCGACTGTTTTACAAGAGGAGTAACTCTTATAGTAGTTCGTGATTTTAGCCTTTTTTGGGACAGCAGTGTTAGATTCAGATGCACCATTGCACGTTTACTGTATCCCTTGGACCTCCAAAACAACGATGAAACAAAGAAATTGCATCGATATTGAATACAAAAGGCAAAATGTCGACTTATTTACAAGAGGAGTAACTCTTCTAATAATTCGTGCTTTAAGCTTTTCCTGGGACAGCAGTATTAGATTGCGATGCACCATTGCAGGTTTACTGCATCCCTTGGACCTTCAAATCAACGATGAAACACAGAAATTGCATCGATATTGAATACAAAAGGCAAAATGTCGACTTATTTACAAGAGGAGTAACTCTTCTAATAGTTCGTGCTTTTAGCCTTTCCTGGGACAGCAGAATTAGATTCCGATGCACCATTGCAGCTTTACTGTATCCCTTGGACCTGCAAATCAACGATGAAACACAGAAATTGCATCGTAATTGATTACAAAACGCAAAATGTCGACTTATTTACAAGAGGAGTAACTCTTCTAATAGTTCGTGCTTTGAGCCTTTCCTGGGACAGCAGTATTAGATTCTGATGCACCATTGCAGGTTTGCTGTATCCCTTGGACCTTCAAATCAACGATGAAACACAGAAATTGCATCAATATTGAATACAAAAGGCAAAATGTCGACTTATTTACAAGAGGTGTAACTCTTCTTATAGTTCGTGCTTTGAGCTTTTCCTGGGACAGCAGTATTAGATTGCGATGCACCATTGCAGGCTTACTGCATCCCTTGGACCTTCAAATCAATGATGAACACAGAAATTGCATCGATATTGAATACCAAAGGAAAAATGTCGACTTATTTACAAGAGGAGTAACTCTTCTAATATTTCGTACTTTGAGCCTTCCTGGGACAGCAGTATTAGATTCCAATGCACCATTGCAGGTTTACTGTATCCCTTGGACCTTCAAATCAACGATGAAGCACAGAAATTGCATCGATATTGAATACAGAAGGCAAAATGATGACTTATTTATAAGAGGAGTAACTCTTCTAATAGTTCGTGCTTTTAGCCTTTCCTGGGACCGCAGAATTAGATTGCGATGCACCATTGCAGCTTTATTGTATCCCTTGGACCTTCAAATCAACGATGAAACATAGAAATTGCACCGTAATTGAATACAAAACGCAAAATGTCGACTTATTTACAAGAGGAGTTACTCTTCTAATAGTTCGTGCTTTGAGCCTTTCCTGGGACAGCAGTATTAGAATCTGATGCACCATTGCAGGTTTACTGTATCCCTTAAACCTTCAAATCAACGATGAAACACAGAAATAGCATAGATATTGAATACAAAACTCAAAATGTCGACTTACTTACAAGAGGAGTAACTCTTCTAATAGTTCCTGCTTTGAGCCTTTCCTGGGACAGCAGTATTAGATTCCAATGCACCATTGCAGGTTTACTGTATCCCTTGGACCTTCAAATCAACGATGAAACACAGAAATTGCATCGATATTGAGTACAAAAGGCAAAATGTCGACTTATTTACAAGAGGAGTAACTCTTCTAATAGTTCGTACTTTGAGCCTTCCTGGGACAGCAGTATTAGATTCCAATGCACCATTGCAGGTTTACTGTATCCCTTGGACCTTCAAATCAACGATGAAACACAGAAATTGCATCGATATTGAATACAGAAGGCAAAATGTTGACTTATTTACAAGAGGAGTAACTCTTCTAATAGTTCGTGCTTTGAGCCTTTCCTGGGACAGCAGTATTAGAATCTGATGCACCATTGCAGGTTTACTGTATCCCTTAAACCTTCAAATCAACGATGAAACACAGAAATAGAATAGATATTGAATACAAAACGCAAAATGTCGACTTACTTACAAGAGGAGTAACTCTTCTAATAGTTCCTGCTTTGAGCCTTTCCTGGGACAGCAGTATTAGATTCCAATGCACCATTGCAGGTTTACTGTATCCCTTGGACCTTCAAATCAACGATGAAACACAGAAATTGCATCGATATTGAGTACAAAAGGCAAAATGTCGACTTATTTACAAGAGGAGTAACTCTTCTAATAGTTCGTACTTTGAGCCTTCCTGGGACAGCAGTATTAGATTCCAATGCACCATTGCAGGTTTACTGTATCCCTTGGACCTTCAAATCAACGATGAAACACAGAAATTGCATCGATATTGAATACAAAAGGCAAAATGTCGACTTATTTATAAGAGGAGTAACTCTGCTAGTAGTTCGTGATTCTAGTCTTTCCTGAGACAGCAGTATTAGATTCTGATTAACCATTGCAGGTATTCTGTATCCCTTGGACCTTCAAATCAACGATGAAACACAGAAATTGCATCGATATTGAATACAAAAAGCAAAATGTAGACTTATTTACAAGAGGAGTAACTCTTATAGTAGTTCGTGATTTTAGCCTTTTTTGGGACAGCAGTGTTTGATTCAGATGCACCATTGCACGTTTACTGTATCCCTTGGACCTCCAAAACAACGATGAAACAAAGAAATTGCATCGATATTGAATACAAAAGGCAAAATGTCGACTTATTTACAAGAGGAGTAACTCTTCTAATAATTCGTGATTTGAGCCTTTCCTGGGACAGCAGTATTAGATTGCGATGCACCATTGCAGGTTTACTGCATCCCTTGGACCTTCAAATCAACGATGAAACACAGAAATTGCATCAATATTGAATACAAAAGGCAAAATGTCGACTTATTTACAAGAGGTGTAACTCTTCTTATAGTTCGTGCTTTGAGCTTTTCCTGGGACAGCAGTATTAGATTGCGATGCACCATTGCAGGCTTACTGCATCCCTTGGACCTTCAAATCAATGATGAACACAGAAATTGCATCGATATTGAATACCAAAGGCAAAATGTCGACTTATTTACAAGAGGAGTAACTCTTCTAATAGTTCGTACTTTGAGCCTTCCTGGGACAGCAGTATTAGATTCCGATGCACCATTGCAGCTTTACTGTATCCCTTGGACCTTCAAATCAACGATGAAACACAGAAATTGCATCGTAATTGATTACAAAACGCAAAATGTCGACTTATTTACAAGAGGAGTAACTCTTCTAATAGTTCGTGCTTTGAGCTTTTCCTGGGACAGCAGTATTAGATTCTGATGCACCATTGCAGGTTTGCTGTATCCCTTGGACCTTCAAATCAACGATGAAACACAGAAATTGCATCAATATTGAATACAAAAGGCAAAATGTCGACTTATTTACAAGAGGTGTAACTCTTCTTATAGTTCGTGCTTTGAGCTTTTCCTGGGACAGCAGTATTAGATTGCGATGCACCATTGCAGGCTTACTGCATCCCTTGGACCTTCAAATCAATGATGAACACAGAAATTGCATCGATATAGAATACCAAAAGCAAAATGTCGACTTATTTACAAGAGGAGTAACTCTTCTAATAGTTCGTACTTTGAGCCTTCCTGGGACAGCAGTATTAGATTCCAATGCACCATTGCAGGTTTACTGTATCCCTTGGACCTTCAAATCAACGATGAAACACAGAAATTGCATCGATATTGAATACAGAAGGCAAAATGTTGACTTATTTATAAGAGGAGTAACTCTTCAAATAGTTCGTGCTTTGAGCCATTCCTGGGACAGCAGTGTTAGATTCCGATGCACCATTGCAGGTTTAGTGTATCCCTTGGACCTTCAAATCAACGATGAAACACATAAATTGCATCGATATAGAATACAAAAGGCAAAATGTCGACTTATTTATAAGAGGAGTAACTCTGCTAATAGTTCGTGATTTTAGCCTTTCCTGGGACAGCAGTATTAGATTCCGATGCACCATTGCAGGTTTACTGTATCCCTTGGACATTCAACTCAACGATGAAACACAGAAATTGCATCGATATTGAATACAAAAGGCAAAATGTCGACTTAATTTCAAGGGGAGTAACTCTTCAAATAGTTCGTGCTTTGAGCCATTCCTGGGACAGCAGTATTAGATTCCGATGCACCATTGCAGGTTTAGTGTATCCCTTGGACCTTCAAATCAACGATGAAACACATAAATTGCATCGATATAGAATACAAAAGGCAAAATGTCGACTTATTTATAAGAGGAGTAACTCTGCTAATAGTTCGTGCTTTCAGCCTTCCCTGGGACAGCAGTATTAGATTCCGATGCACCATTGCAGGTTTACTGTATCCCTTGGAACTTCAAATCAACGATGAAACACAGAAATTGCATCGATATTGAATACAAAAGGCAAAATGTCGACTTATTTACAAGAGGAGTAACTCTTCTAATAGTTCGTGCTTTTAGCCTTTCCTGGGACAGCAGAATTAGATTCCGATGCACCATTGCAGCTTTACTGTATCCCTTGGACCTTCAAATCAACGATGAAACACAGAAATTGCATCGTAATTGATTACAAAACGCAAAATGTCGACTTATTTACAAGAGGAGTAACTCTTCTAATAGTTCGTGCTTTGAGCCTTTCCTGGGACAGCAGTATTAGATTCTGATGCACCATTGCAGGTTTGCTGTATCCCTTGGACCTTCAAATCAACGATGAAACACAGAAATTGCATCAATATTGAATACAAAAGGCAAAATGTCGACTTATTTACAAGAGGTGTAACTCTTCTTATAGTTCGTGCTTTGAGCTTTTCCTGGGACAGCAGTATTAGATTGCGATGCACCATTGCAGGCTTACTGCATCCCTTGGACCTTCAAATCAATGATGAACACAGAAATTGCATCGATATAGAATACCAAAAGCAAAATGTCGACTTATTTACAAGAGGAGTAACTCTTCTAATAGTTCGTACTTTGAGCCTTCCTGGGACAGCAGTATTAGATTCCAATGCACCATTGCAGGTTTACTGTATCCCTTGGACCTTCAAATCAACGATGAAACACAGAAATTGCATCGATATTGAATACAGAAGGCAAAATGTTGACTTATTTATAAGAGGAGTAACTCTTCTAATAGTTCGTGCTTTTAGCCTTTCCTGGGACCGCAGAATTCGATTGCGATGCACCATTGCAGCTTTATTGTATCCCTTGGACCTTCAAATCAACGATGAAACATAGAAATTGCACCGTAATTGAATACAAAACGCAAAATGTCGACTTATTTACAAGAGGAGTAACTCTTCTAATAGTTCGTGCTTTGAGCCTTTCCTGGGACAGCAGTATTAGAATCTGATGCACCATTGCAGGTTTACTGTATCCCTTAAACCTTCAAATCAACGATGAAACACAGAAATAGCATAGATATTGAATACAAAACGCAAAATGTCGACTTACTTACAAGAGGAGTAACTCTTCTAATAGTTCCTGCTTTGAGCCTTTCCTGGGACAGCAGTATTAGATTCCAATGCACCATTGCAGGTTTCGTGTATCCCTTGGACCTTCAAATCAACGATGAAACACAGAAATTGCATCGATATTGAGTACAAAAGGCAAAATGTCGACTTATTTACAAGAGGAGTAACTCTTCTAATAGTTCGTGCTTTTAGCCTTTCCTGGGACCGCAGAATTCGATTGCGATGCACCATTGCAGCTTTATTGTATCCCTTGGACCTTCAAATCAACGATGAAACATAGAAATTGCATCAATATTGAATACAAAAGGCAAAATGTCGACTTATTTACAAGAGGTGTAACTCTTCTTATAGTTCGTTCTTTGAGCTTTTCCTGGGACAGCAGTATTAGATTGCGATGCACCATTGCAGGCTTACTGCATCCCTTGGACCTTCAAATCAATGATGAACACAGAAATTGCATCGATATTGAATACCAAAGGCAAAATGTCGACTTATTTACAAGAGGAGTAACTCTTCTAATAGTTCGTACTTTGAGCCTTCCTGGAACAGCAGTATTATATTCCAATGCACCATTGCAGGTTTACTGTATCCCTTGGACCTTCAAATCAACGATGAAACACAGAAATTGCATCGATATTGAATACAAAAGGCAAAATGTTGACTTATTTATAAGAGGAGTAACTCTTCTAATAGTTCGTGCTTTTAGCCTTTCCTGGGACCGCAGAATTAGATTGCGATGCACCATTGCAGCTTTATTGTATCCCTTGGACCATCAAATCAACGATGAAACATAGAAATTGCACCGTAATTGAATACAAAACGCAAAATGTCGACTTATTTACAAGAGGAGTAACTCTTCTAATAGTTCGTGCTTTGAGCCTTTCCTGGGACAGCAGTATTAGATTCTGATGCACCATTGCAGGTTTACTGTATCCCTTGGACCTTCAAATCAACGATGAAACACAGAAATTGCATCAATATTGAATACAAAAGGCAAAATGTCGACTTATTTACAAGAGGAGTAACTCTTCTTATAGTTCGTGCTTTGAGCTTTTCCAGGGACAGCAGTATTAGATTGCGATGCACCATTGCAGGCTTACTGCATCCCTTGGACCTTCAAATCAATGATGAAACACAGAAATTGCATCGATATTGAATACCAAAGGCAAAATGTCGACTTATTTACTAGAGGAGTAACTCTTCTAATAGTTCGTACTTTGAGCCTTCCTGGGACAGCAGTATAGGATTCCAATGCATTATTGCAGGTATACTGTGTCCCTTGGACCTTCAAATCAACGATGAAACACAGAAATTGCATCGATATTGAATACAAAAGGCAAAATGTCGACTTATTTACAAGAGGAGTAACTCTTATAGCAGTTCGTGATTTTAGCCTTTCCTGGGACAGCAGTGTTAGATTCAGATGCACCATTGCAGGTTTACCGTATCCCTTGGACATCCAAATCAACGATGAAACACAGAAATTGCATCGATATTGAATACAAAAGGCAAAATGTCGACTTATTTACTAGGGGAGTAACTCTTCAAATAGTTCGTGCTTTGAGCCATTCCTGGGACAGCAGTATTAGATTCCGATGCACCATTGCAGGTTTAGTGTATCCCTTGGACCTTCACATCAACGATGAAACACATACATTGCATCGATATTGAATACAAAAGGCTAAATGTCGAGTTATTTATAAGAGGAGAAACTCTGCTAATAGTTCGTGATTTTAGCCTTTCCTGAGACAGCAGTATTAGATTCCGATGCACCATTGCAGGTTTACTGTATCCCTTGGACCTTCAAATCAACGATGAAACACAGAAATTGCATCGATATTGAATACAAAAGGCAAAATATCGACTTATTTACAAGAAGAGTAACTCTTCAAATAGTTCGTGCGTTGAGCCTTTCCTGGGATAGCTGTATTAGATTCCGTTGCATCATTGGAGGTTTACTGTATCCCTTGGACCTTCAAATCGACGATGAAACACAGAAATTGCATCGATACTGAATACAAAAGGCAAAATGTTGATTTATTTACAAGAGGAGTAACTCTTCTAATAGTTCGTGTTTTGGGCCTTTCCTGGGACAGCAGTATTAGATTCCGATGCACCTTTGCAGGTTTAGTGTATCCCTTGGATCTTCAAATCAACGATTAAACACAGAAATTGCATCGATATTGAATAGAAAAGGCAAGATGTCGACTTATTTATAAGAGGAGTAACTCTTCTATTAGTTCGTGCTTTGAGCCTTTCCTGGGACAGCAGTATTAGATACCGATGCATCATTGCAGGTTTACTGTATCCCTTGGACCTTCAAAACAACGATGAAACACAGAAATTGCATCGATATTGAATACAAAAGGCAAAATGTCGACTTATTTACAAGAGGAATAACTCTTCTAATAGTTCGTGCTTTAAGCCTTCTCTGGGACAGCATTATTACATTCTGATGCACCATTGCAGGTTTACTGTATCCCTTGGACCTTCAAATCAACGATGAAACACAGAAATTGAATCGATATTGAATACAAAGGGCAAATGTCGATTTATTTACAAGAGGAGTACCTCTTCTTATAATTCGTGCTTTGAGCCTCTCCTGGGACAGCAGTGTTAGATTCTGATGGACCATTGCAGCTTAACTGCATCCCTTGGACCTTCAAATCAACGATGAAACACAGAAATTGCATCGATATTGAATACAAAAGGCAAAATGTCGACTTATTTACAAGAGGAGTAACTCTTCTAATAGTACGTGCTTTTAGCCTTTCCTGGGACAGCAGAATTAGATTCCGATGCACCATTGCAGGTTTAGTGTATCCCTTGGACCTTCACATCAACGATGAAACACATAAATTGCATCGATATTGAATACAAAAAGCAAAATGTCGACTTATTTACAAGAGGAGTAACTCTTATAGTAGTTCGTGATTTTAGCCTTTTTTGTGACAGCAGTGTTAGATTCCAATGCACCATTGCAGGTTTACTGTATCCCTTGGACCTTCAAATCAACGATGAAACACAGAAATTGCATCGATATTGAATACAAAAGGCGAAATGTCGACTTATTTACAAGGGGAGTAACTCTTCAAATAGTTCGTGCTTTGAGCCATTCCTGGGACAGCAGTATTAGATTCCGATGCACCATTGCAGGTTTAGTGTATCCCTTGGACCTTCACATCAACGATGAAACACATAAATTGCATCGATAATGAATACAAAAGGCTAAATGTCGACTTATTTATAAGAGGAGGAACTCTGCTAATAGTTCGTGATTTTAGCCTTTCCTGAGACAGCAGTATTAGATTCCGATGCACCATTGCAGGTTTACTGTATCCCTTGGACATTCAAATCAACGATGAAACACAGAAATTGCATCGATATTGAATACAAAAGGCAAAATGTCGACTTATTTACAAGAGGAGTAACTCTTCTAATAGTTCGTACTTTGAGCCTTCCTGGGACAGCAGTATTTTATTCCAATGCACCATTGCAGGTTTACTGTATCCCTTGGACCTTCAAATCAACGATGAAACACAGAATTTGCATCGATATTGAATACAAAAGGCAAAATGTCGACTTATTTACAAGAGGAGTAACTCTTATAGTAGTTCGTGATTTTAGCCTTTCCTGGGACAGCAGTGTTAGATTCAGATGCACCATTGCAGGTTTACTGTATCCCTTGGACCTCCAAGTCAACGATGAAACACAGAAATTGCATCGATATTGAATACAAAAGGCAAAATGTCGACTTATTTATAAGAGCAGTAACTCTGCTAATAGTTCGTGATTCTAGTCTTTCCTGAGACAGCAGTATTAGATTCTGATTAACCATTGCAGGTTTTCTGTATCCCTTGGACCTTCAAATCAACGATGAAACACAGAAATTGAATCGATATTGAATACAAAAGGCAAAGTGTCGACTTATTTACAAGAGGAGTAACTCTTATAGTAGTTCGTGATTTTAGCCTATTTTGGGACAGCAGTGTTAGATTCAGATGCACCATTGCACGTTTACTTTATCCCTTGGACCTCCAAATCAACGATGAAACACAGATATTGCATCGATATTGATTACAAAAGGCAAAATGTCGACTTATTTACAAGAGGAGTAACTCTTCTAATATTTCGTGCTTTGAGCCTTTCCCGGGACAGCAGTATTAGATTGCGATGCACCATTGCATGTTTACTGCATCCCTTGGACCTTCAAATCAACGATGAAACACAGAAATTGCATCGATATTGAATACCAAAGGCAAAATGTCGACTTATTTACAAGAGTAGTAACTCTTCTAATAGTTCGTGCTTTGAGCCTTCTCTGGGACAGCAGTATTAGATTCCGATGCACCATTGCAGGTTTACTGTATCCCTTGGACCTTCAAATCAACGATGAAACACAGAAATTGCATCGTAATTGAATACAAAACGCAAAATGTCGACTTATTTACAAGAGGAGTAACTCTTCTAATAGTTCGTGCTTTGAGCCTTTCCTGGGACAGCAGTATTAGATTCAGATGCACCATTGCACGTTTACTGTATCCCTTGGACCTCCAAAATAACGATGAAACAAAGAAATTGCATCGATATTGAATACAAAAGGCAAAATGTCGACTTATTTACAAGAGGAGTAACTCTTCTAATAATTCGTGCTTTGAGCTTTTCCTGGGACAGCAGTATTAGATTGCGATGCACCATTGCAGGTTTACTGCATCCCTTGGACCTTCAAATCAACGATGAAACACAGAAATTGCATCGATATTGAATACCAAAGGCAAAATGTCGACTTATTTACAAGAGTAGTAACTCTTCTAATAGTTCGTGCTTTCAGCCTTCCCTGGGACAGCAGTATTAGATTCCGATGCACCATTGCAGGTTTACTGTATCCCTTGGAACTTCAAATCAACGATGAAACACAGAAATTGCATCGATATTGAATACAAAAGGCAAAATGTCGACTTATTTTCAAGAGGAGTAACTCTTCTAATAGTTCGTGCTTTTAGCCTTTCCTGGGACAGCAGAATTAGATTCCGATGCACCATTGCAGCTTTACTGTATCCCTTGGACCTTCAAATCAACGATGAAACACAGAAATTGCATCGTAATTGATTACAAAACGCAAAATATCGACTTATTTACAAGAGGAGTAACTCTTCTAATAGTTCGTGCTTTGAGCCTTTCCTGGGACAGCAGTATTAGATTCTGATGCACCATTGCAGGTTTGCTGTATCCCTTGGACCTTCAAATCAACGATGAAACACAGAAATTGCATCAATATTGAATACAAAAGGCAAAATGTCGACTTATTTACAAGAGGTGTAACTCTTCTTATAGTTCGTGCTTTGAGCTTTTCCTGGGACAGCAGTATTAGATTGCGATGCACCATTGCAGGCTTACTGCATCCCTTGGACCTTCAAATCAATGATGAACACAGAAATTGCATCGATATTGAATACCAAAGGCAAAATGTCGACTTATTTACAAGAGGAGTAACTCTTCTAATATTTCGTACTTTGAGCCTTCCTGGGACAGCAGTATTAGATTCCAATGCACCATTGCAGGTTTACTGTATCCCTTGGACCTTCAAATCAACGATGAAGCACAGAAATTGCATCGATATTGAATACAGAAGGCAAAATGTTGACTTATTTATAAGAGGAGTAACTCTTCTAATAGTTCGTGCTTTTAGCCTTTCCTGGGACCGCAGAATTAGATTGCGATGCACCATTGCAGCTTTATTGTATCCCTTGGACCTTCAAATCAACGATGAAACATAGAAATTGCACCGTAATTGAATACAAAACGCAAAATGTCGACTTATTTACAAGAGGAGTAACTCTTCTAATAGTTCGTGCTTTGAGCCTTTCCTGGGACAGCAGTATTAGAATCTGATGCACCATTGCAGGTTTACTGTATCCCTTAAACCTTCAAATCAACGATGAAACACAGAAATAGCATAGATATTGAATACAAAACTCAAAATGTCGACTTACTTACAAGAGGAGTAACTCTTCTAATAGTTCCTGCTTTGAGCCTTTCCTGGGACAGCAGTATTAGATTCCAATGCACCATTGCAGGTTTACTGTATCCCTTGGACCTTCAAATCAACGATGAAACACAGAAATTGCATCGATATTGAGTACAAAAGGCAAAATGTCGACTTATTTACAAGAGGAGTAACTCTTCTAATAGTTCGTACTTTGAGCCTTCCTGGGACAGCAGTATTAGATTCCAATGCACCATTGCAGGTTTACTGTATCCCTTGGACCTTCAAATCAACGATGAAACACAGAAATTGCATCGATATTGAATACAAAAGGCAAAATGTCGACTTATTTATAAGAGGAGTAACTCTGCTAGTAGTTCGTGATTCTAGTCTTTCCTGAGACAGCAGTATTAGATTCTGATTAACCATTGCAGGTATTCTGTATCCCTTGGACCTTCAAATCAACGATGAAACACAGAAATTGCATCGATATTGAATACAAATAGCAAAATGTCGACTTATTTACAAGAGGAGTAACTCTTATAGTAGTTCGTGATTTTAGCCTTTTTTGGGACAGCAGTGTTTGATTCTGATGCACCATTGCACGTTTACTGTATCCCTTGGACCTCCAAAACAACGATGAAACAAAGAAATTGCATCGATATTGAATACAAAAGGCAAAATGTCGACTTATTTACAAGAGGAGTAACTCTTCTAATAATTCGTGCTTTGAGCCTTTCCTGGGACAGCAGTATTAGATTGCGATGCACCATTTCAGGTTTACTGCATCCCTTGGACCTTCAAATCAACGATGAAACACAGAAATTGCATCGATATTGAATACCAAAGGCAAAATGTTGACTTATTTACAAGAGTAGTAACTCTTCTAATAGTTCGTGCTTTCAGCCTTCCCTGGGACAGCAGTATTAGATTCCGATGCACCATTGCAGGTTTACTGTATCCCTTGGAACTTCAAATCAACGATGAAACACAGAAATTGCATCGATATTGATTACAAAAGGCAAAATGTCGACTTATTTACAAGAGGAGTAACTCTTCTAATAGTTCGTGTTTTAGCCTTTCCTGGGACAGCAGAATTAGATTCCGATGCACCATTGCAGCTTTACTGTATCCCTTGGACCTTCAAATCAAAGATGAAACACAGAAATTGCATCGTAATTGATTACAAAACGCAAAATGTCGACTTATTTACAAGAGGAGTAACTCTTCTAATAGTTCGTGCTTTGAGCCTTTCCTGGGACAGCAGTATTAGATTCTGATGCACCATTGCAGGTTTTCTGTATCCCTTGGACCTTCAAATCAACGATGAAACACAGAAATTGCATCAATATTGAATACAAAAGGCAAAATGTCGACTTATTTACAAGAGGTGTAACTCTTCTTATAGTTCGTTCTTTGAGCTTTTCCTGGGACAGCAGTATTAGATTGCGATGCACCATTGCAGGCTTACTGCATCCCTTGGACCTTCAAATCAATGATGAACACAGAAATTGCATCGATATTGAATACCAAAGGCAAAATGTCGACTTATTTACAAGTAGGAGTAACTCTTCTAATAGTTCGTACTTTGAGCCTTCCTGGAACAGCAGTATTAGATTCCAATGCACCATTGCAGGTTTACTGTATCCCTTGGACCTTCAAATCAACGATGAAACACAGAAATTGCATCGATATTGAATACAAAAGGCAAAATGTTGACTTATTTATAAGACGAGTAACTCTTCTAATAGTTCGTGCTTTTAGCCTTTCCTGGGACCGCAGAATTAGATTGCGATGCACCATTGCAGCTTTATTGTATCCCTTGGACCATCAAATCAACGATGAAACATAGAAATTGCACCGTAATTGAATACAAAACGCAAAATGTCGACTTATTTACAAGAGGAGTAACTCTTCTAATAGTTCGTGCTTTGAGCCTTTCCTGGGACAGCAGTATTAGATTCTGATGCACCATTGCAGGTTTACTGTATCCCTTGGACCTTCAAATCAACGATGAAACACAGAAATTGCATCAATATTGAATACAAAAGGCAAAATGTCGACTTATTTACAAGAGGAGTAACTCTTCTTATAGTTCGTGCTTTGAGCTTTTCCAGGGACAGCAGTATTAGATTGCGATGCACCATTGCAGGCTTACTGCATCCCTTGGACCTTCAAATCAATGATGAAACACAGAAATTGCATCGATATTGAATACCAAAGGCAAAATGTCGACTTATTTACTAGAGGAGTAACTCTTCTAATAGTTCGTACTTTGAGCCTTCCTGGGACAGCAGTATAGGATTCCAATGCATTATTGCAGGTATACTGTGTCCCTTGGACCTTCAAATCAACGATGAAACACAGAAATTGCATCGATATTGAATACAAAAGGCAAAATCTCGACTTATTTACAAGAGGAGTAACTCTTATAGCAGTTCGTGATTTTAGCCTTTCCTGGGACAGCAGTGTTAGATTCAGATGCACCATTGCAGGTTTACCGTATCCCTTGGACATCCAAATCAACGATGAAACACAGAAATTGCATCGATATTGAATACAAAAGGCAAAATGTCGACTTATTTACTAGGGGAGTAACTCTTCAAATAGTTCATGCTTTGAGCCATTCCTGGGACAGCAGTATTAGATTCCGATGCACCATTGCAGGTTTAGTGTATCCCTTGGACCTTCACATCAACGATGAAACACATAAATTGCACCGATATTGAATACAAAAGGCTAAATGTCGAGTTATTTATAAGAGGAGAAACTCTGCTAATAGTTCGTGATTTTAGCCTTTCCTGAGACAGCAGTATTAGATTCCGATGCACCATTGCAGGTTTACTGTATCCCTTGGACCTTCAAATCAACGATGAAACACAGAAATTGCATCGATATTGAATACAAAATGCAAAATATCGACTTATTTACAAGAAGAGTAACTCTTCAAATAGTTCGTGCGTTGAGCCTTTCCTGGGATAGCTGTATTAGATTCCGTTGCATCATTGGAGGTTTACTGTATCCCTTGGACCTTCAAATCGACGATGAAACACAGAAATTGCATCGATACTGAATACAAAAGGCAAAATGTTGACGTATTTACAAGAGGAGTAACTCTTCTAATAGTTCGTGTTTTGAGCCTTTCCTGGGACAGCAGTATTAGATTCCGATGCACCATTGCAGGTTTAGTGTATCCCTTGGATCTTCAAATCAACGATTAAACACAGAAATTGCATCGATATTGAATAGAAAAGGCAAGATGTCGACTTATTTATAAGAGGAGTAACTCTTCTATTAGTTCGTGCTTTGAGCCTTTCCTGGGACAGCAGTATTAGATACCGATGCATCATTGCAGGTTTACTGTATCCCTTGGACCTTCAGAACAACGATGAAACACAGAAATTGCATCGATATTGAATACAAAAGGCAAAATGTCGACTTATTTACAAGAGGAATAACTCTTCTAATAGTTCGTGCTTTAAGCCTTCTCTGGGACAGCATTATTACATTCTGATGCACCATTGCAGGTTTACTGTATCCCTTGGACCTTCAAATCAACGATGAAACACAGAAATTGAATCGATATTGAATACAAAGGGCAAATGTCGATTTATTTACAAGAGGAGTACCTCTTCTAATAATTCGTGCTTTGAGCTTCTCCTGGGACAGCAGTGTTAGATTCTGATGGACCATTGCAGCTTAACTGCATCCCTTGGAGCTTCAAATCAACGATGAAACACAGAAATTGCATCGATATTGAATACAAAAGGCAAAATGTCGACTTATTTACAAGAGGAGTAACTCTTCTAATAGTACGTGCTTTTAGCCTTTCCTGGGACAGCAGAATTAGATTCCGATGCACCATTGCAGGTTTAGTGTATCCCTTGGAACTTCAAATCAACGATGAAACACATAAATTGCATCGATAATGAATACAAAAGGCTAAATGTCGACTTATTTATAAGAGGAGGAACTCTGCTAATAGTTCGTGATTTTAGCCTTTCCTGAGACAGCAGTATTAGATTCCGATGCACCATTGCAGGTTTACTGTATCCCTTGGACATTCAAATCAACGATGAAACACAGAAATTGCATCGATATTGAATACAAAAGGCAAAATGTCGACTTATTTACAAGAGGAGTAACTCTTCTAATAGTTCGTACTTTGAGCCTTCCTGGGACAGCAGTATTTTATTCCAATGCACCATTGCAGGTTTACTGTATCCCTTGGACCTTCAAATCAACGATGAAACACAGAATTTGCATCGATATTGAATACAAAAGGCAAAATGTCGACTTATTTACAAGAGGAGTAACTCTTATAGTAGTTCGTGATTTTAGCCTTTCCTGGGACAGCAGTGTTAGATTCAGATGCACCATTGCAGGTTTACTGTATCCCTTGGACCTCCAAGTCAACGATGAAACACAGAAATTGCATCGATATTGAATACAAAAGGCAAAATGTCGACTTATTTATAAGAGGAGTAACTCTGCTAATAGTTCGTGATTCTAGTCTTTCCTGAGACAGCAGTATTAGATTCTGATTAACCATTGCAGGTTTTCTGTATACCTTGGACCTTCAAATCAACGATGAAACACAGAAATTGAATCGATATTGAATACAAAAGGCAAAATGTCGACTTATTTACAAGAGGAGTAACTCTTATAGTAGTTCGTGATTTTAGCCTTTTTTGGGACAGCAGTGTTAGATTCAGATGCACCATTGCACGTTTACTTTATCCCTTGGACCTCCAAATCAACGATGAAACACAGATATTGCATCGATATTGATTACAAAAGGCAAAATGTCGACTTATTTACAAGAGGAGTAACTCTTCTAATATTTCGTGCTTTGAGCCTTTCCCGGGACAGCAGTATTAGATTGCGATGCACCATTGCATGTTTACTGCATCCCTTGGACCTTCAAATCAACGATGAAACACGGAAATTGCATCGATATTGAATACCAAAGGCAAAATGTCGACTTATTTACAAGAGTAGTAACTCTTCTAATAGTTCGTGCTTTGAGCCTTCTCTGGGACAGCAGTATTAGATTCCGATGCACCATTGCAGGTTTACTGTATCCCTTGGACCTTCAAATCAACGATGAAACACAGAAATTGCATCGTAATTGAATACAAAACGCAAAATGTCGACTTATTTACAAGAGGAGTAACTCTTCTAATAGTTCGTGCTTTGAGCCTTTCCTGGGACAGCAGTATTAGATTCTGATGCACCATTGCAGGTTTACTGTATCACTTGGACCTTCAAATCAACGATGAAACACAGAAATAGCATAGATATTGAATACAAAACGCAAAATGTCGACTTATTTACAAGAGGAGTAACTCTTCTAATAGTTCGTGCTTTGAGCCTTTCCTGGGACAGCAGTATTAGATTCCAATGCACCATTGCAGATTTACTGTATCCCATGGACCTTCAAATCAACGATGAAACACAGAAATTGCATCGATATTGAATACAAAAGGCAAAATGTCGACTTATTTACAAGAGGAGTAACTCTTCTAATAGTTCGTACTTTGTGCCTTCCTGGGACAGCAGTACTAGATTCCAATGCACCATTGCAGGTTTACTGTATCCCTTGGACCTTCAAATCAACGATGAAACGCAGAAATTGCATCGATATTGAATACAAAAGGCAAAATGTCGACTTATTTACAAGAGGAGTAACTCTTATAGTAGGTCGTGATTTTAGCCTTTCCTGGGACAGCAGTGTTAGATTCAGATGCACCATTGCAGGTTTACTGTATCCCTTGGACCTCCAAATCAACGATGAAACACAGAAATTGCATCGATATTGAATACAAAAGGCAAAATGTCGACTTATTTATAAGAGGAGTAACTCTGCTAATAGTCGTGATTCTAGTCTTTCCTGAGACAGCAGTATTAAATTCTGATTAACCATTGCAGGTTTTCTGTATCCCTTGGACCTTCAAATCAACGATGAAACACAGAAATTGCATCGATATTGAATACAAAAGGCAAAATGTCGACTTATTTACAAGAGGAGTAACTCTTATAGTAGTTCGTGATTTTAGCCTTTTTTGGGACAGCAGTGTTAGATTCAAATGCACCATTGCACGTTTACTGTATCCCTTGGATCTCCAAATCAACGATGAAACACAGAAATTGCATCGATATTGAATACCAAAGGCAAAATGTCGACTTATTTACAAGAGGAGTAACTCTTCTAATAGTTCGTGCTTTGAGCCTTCTCTGGGACAGCAGTATTAGATTCCGATGCACCATTGAATTTTTACTGTATCCCTTGGAACTTCAAATCAACGATGAAACACAGAAATTGCGTCGATATTGAATACAAAAGGCAAAATGTCGACTTATTTGCAAGAGGAATAACGCTCCTAATAGTTCGAGCGTTTAGCCTCTCCTGGGACAGCAGAATTAGATTCCGATGCACCATTGCAGCTTAACTGTATCCCTTGGACCTTCAAATCAAGGAAGAAACACAGAAATTACATCGTAATTGAATACAAAACGCAAAATGTCGACTTATTTACAAGAGGAGTAACTCTTCTAATAGTTCGTGCTTTGAGCCTTTCCTGGGACAGCAGTATTAGATTCCGATGCACCATTGCAGGTTTACTGTATCCCTTGGAACTTCAAATCAACGATGAAACACAGAAATTGCATCGATATTGAATACAAAAAGCAAAATGTCGACTTATTTACAAGAGGAGCAACTCTTCTACTAGTTCGTGCTTTTAGCCTTCTCTGGGACAGCAGTATTAGATTCCGATGCACCATTGCAGGTTTACTGTATCGCTTGTAACTTCAAATCAACGATGAAACACAGAAATTGCATCGAAATTGAATACAAAAGGCAAAATGTCGACTTATTTACAAGAGGAGTAACTCTTGTAATAGTTCGTGCTTTTTGCCTCTCCTGGGACAGAAGAATTAGATTACGATGCACCATTGCAGCTTTACTGTATCCCTTGGACCTTCAAATCAACGATGAAACAGAGAAATTGCATCGATATTGAATACAAAAGGAAAATGTCGACTTATTTACAAGAGGAGTAACACTTGTAATAGTTCGTGCTTTGAGCCTTTCCTGGGACATCAGTATTAGATTCCGATGCACCATTGCAGGTATTGTGTATCCCTTGGACCTTCAAATCAACGATGAAACACAGATATTGCATCGATATTGAACACAAAAGGCAAAATGACGACTTATTTATAAGAGGAGTAACTCTTCTAATAGTTCGTGATTTGAGCCTTTCCTGGGACAGCAGTATTAGATTCCGATGCACCATTGCAGGTTTACTGTATCCCTTGGACCTTCAAATCAACGATGAAACACAGAAATTGCATCGATATTGAATACAAAAGGCAAAATGTCGACTTATTTACAAGAGGAGTAACTCTTATAGTAGTTCGTGATTTTAGCCTTTCCTGGGACAGCAGTGTTAGATTCAGATGCGCCATTGCAGGTTTACTGTATCCCTTGGACCTCCAAATCAACGATGAAACACAGAAATTGCATCGATATTGAATACAAAAGGCAAAATGTCGACTTATTTATAAGAGGAGTAACTCTGCTAATAGTTCGTGATTCTAGTCTTTCCTGAGACAGCAGTATTAGATTCTGATTAATCATTGCAGGTTTTCTGTATCCATTGGACCTCCAAATCAACGATGAAACACAGATATTGCATCGATATTGAATACAAAAGGCAAAATGTCGACCAATTTACAAGAGGAGTAACTCTTCTAATAGTTCGTGCTTTGAGCCTTTCCCGGGACAGCAGTATTAGATTGCGATGCACCATTGCATGTTTACTGCATCCCATGGATCTTCAAATCAACGATGAAACACAGAAATTGCATCGATATTGAATACCAAAGGCAAAATGTCGACTTATTTACAAGAGTAATAACTCTTCTAATAGTTCGTGCTTTGAGCCTTTCCTGGGACAGCAGTATTAGATTCCGATGCACCATTGCAGCTTTACTGTATCCCTTGGAACTTCAAATCAACGATGAAACACAGAAATTGCATCGATATTGAATACAAAAAGCAAAATGTCGACTAATTTACAAGAGGAGTAACTCTTCTAATAGTTCGTGCTTTGAGCCTTTCCTGGGACAGCAGTATTAGATTCTGATGCACCATTGCAGGTTTACTGTATCACTTGGACCTTCAAATCAACGATGAAACACAGAAATAGCATAGATATTGAATACAAAAGGCAAAATGTCGACTTACTTACAAGAGGAGTAACTCTTCTAATTGTTCGTGTTTTCAGCCTTTCCTTAGACAGCAGTATTAGATTCCGATGCACCATTGCAGGTTTACTGTATCCCTTGGACCTTAAAATCAACGATGAAACACAGAAATTGCATCGATATTGAATACAAAAGGCAAAATGTCGACTTATTTACAAGAGGAGTAACTCTTCTAATAGTTCGTACTTTGAGCCTTCCTGGAACAGCAGTATTAGATTCCAATGCACCATTGCAGGTTTACTGTATCCCTTGGACCTTCAAATCAACGATGAAACACAGAAATTGCATCGATATTGAATACAAAAGGCAAAATGTTGACTTATTTATAAGACGAGTAACTCTTCTAATAGTTCGTGCTTTTAGCCTTTCCTGGGACCGCAGAATTAGATTGCGATGCACCATTGCAGCTTTATTGTATCCCTTGGACCATCAAATCAACGATGAAACATAGAAATTGCACCGTAATTGAATACAAAACGCAAAATGTCGACTTATTTACAAGAGGAGTAACTCTTCTAATAGTTCGTGCTTTGAGCCTTTCCTGGGACAGCAGTATTAGATTCTGATGCACCATTGCAGGTTTACTGTATCCCTTGGACCTTCAAATCAACGATGAAACACAGAAATTGCATCAATATTGAATACAAAAGGCAAAATGTCGACTTATTTACAAGAGGAGTAACTCTTCTTATAGTTCGTGCTTTGAGCTTTTCCAGGGACAGCAGTATTAGATTGCGATGCACCATTGCAGGCTTACTGCATCCCTTGGACCTTCAAATCAATGATGAAACACAGAAATTGCATCGATATTGAATACCAAAGGCAAAATGTCGACTTATTTACTAGAGGAGTAACTCTTCTAATAGTTCGTACTTTGAGCCTTCCTGGGACAGCAGTATAGGATTCCAATGCATTATTGCAGGTATACTGTGTCCCTTGGACCTTCAAATCAACGATGAAACACAGAAATTGCATCGATATTGAATACAAAAGGCAAAATCTCGACTTATTTACAAGAGGAGTAACTCTTATAGCAGTTCGTGATTTTAGCCTTTCCTGGGACAGCAGTGTTAGATTCAGATGCACCATTGCAGGTTTACCGTATCCCTTGGACATCCAAATCAACGATGAAACACAGAAATTGCATCGATATTGAATACAAAAGGCAAAATGTCGACTTATTTACTAGGGGAGTAACTCTTCAAATAGTTCATGCTTTGAGCCATTCCTGGGACAGCAGTATTAGATTCCGATGCACCATTGCAGGTTTAGTGTATCCCTTGGACCTTCACATCAACGATGAAACACATAAATTGCACCGATATTGAATACAAAAGGCTAAATGTCGAGTTATTTATAAGAGGAGAAACTCTGCTAATAGTTCGTGATTTTAGCCTTTCCTGAGACAGCAGTATTAGATTCCGATGCACCATTGCAGGTTTACTGTATCCCTTGGACCTTCAAATCAACGATGAAACACAGAAATTGCATCGATATTGAATACAAAAGGCAAAATATCGACTTATTTACAAGAAGAGTAACTCTTCAAATAGTTCGTGCGTTGAGCCTTTCCTGGGATAGCTGTATTAGATTCCGTTGCATCATTGGAGGTTTACTGTATCCCTTGGACCTTCAAATCGACGATGAAACACAGAAATTGCATCGATACTGAATACAAAAGGCAAAATGTTGACGTATTTACAAGAGGAGTAACTCTTCTAATAGTTCGTGTTTTGAGCCTTTCCTGGGACAGCAGTATTAGATTCCGATGCACCATTGCAGGTTTAGTGTATCCCTTGGATCTTCAAATCAACGATTAAACACAGAAATTGCATCGATATTGAATAGAAAAGGCAAGATGTCGACTTATTTATAAGAGGAGTAACTCTTCTATTAGTTCGTGCTTTGAGCCTTTCCTGGGACAGCAGTATTAGATACCGATGCATCATTGCAGGTTTACTGTATCCCTTGGACCTTCAGAACAACGATGAAACACAGAAATTGCATCGATATTGAATACAAAAGGCAAAATGTCGACTTATTTACAAGAGGAATAACTCTTCTAATAGTTCGTGCTTTAAGCCTTCTCTGGGACAGCATTATTACATTCTGATGCACCATTGCAGGTTTACTGTATCCCTTGGACCTTCAAATCAACGATGAAACACAGAAATTGAATCGATATTGAATACAAAGGGCAAATGTCGATTTATTTACAAGAGGAGTACCTCTTCTAATAATTCGTGCTTTGAGCTTCTCCTGGGACAGCAGTGTTAGATTCTGATGGACCATTGCAGCTTAACTGCATCCCTTGGAGCTTCAAATCAACGATGAAACACAGAAATTGCATCGATATTGAATACAAAAGGCAAAATGTCGACTTATTTACAAGAGGAGTAACTCTTCTAATAGTACGTGCTTTTAGCCTTTCCTGGGACAGCAGAATTAGATTCCGATGCACCATTGCAGGTTTAGTGTATCCCTTGGAACTTCAAATCAACGATGAAACACATAAATTGCATCGATAATGAATACAAAAGGCTAAATGTCGACTTATTTATAAGAGGAGGAACTCTGCTAATAGTTCGTGATTTTAGCCTTTCCTGAGACAGCAGTATTAGATTCCGATGCACCATTGCAGGTTTACTGTATCCCTTGGACATTCAAATCAACGATGAAACACAGAAATTGCATCGATATTGAATACAAAAGGCAAAATGTCGACTTATTTACAAGAGGAGTAACTCTTCTAATAGTTCGTACTTTGAGCCTTCCTGGGACAGCAGTATTTTATTCCAATGCACCATTGCAGGTTTACTGTATCCCTTGGACCTTCAAATCAACGATGAAACACAGAATTTGCATCGATATTGAATACAAAAGGCAAAATGTCGACTTATTTACAAGAGGAGTAACTCTTATAGTAGTTCGTGATTTTAGCCTTTCCTGGGACAGCAGTGTTAGATTCAGATGCACCATTGCAGGTTTACTGTATCCCTTGGACCTCCAAGTCAACGATGAAACACAGAAATTGCATCGATATTGAATACAAAAGGCAAAATGTCGACTTATTTATAAGAGGAGTAACTCTGCTAATAGTTCGTGATTCTAGTCTTTCCTGAGACAGCAGTATTAGATTCTGATTAACCATTGCAGGTTTTCTGTATACCTTGGACCTTCAAATCAACGATGAAACACAGAAATTGAATCGATATTGAATACAAAAGGCAAAATGTCGACTTATTTACAAGAGGAGTAACTCTTATAGTAGTTCGTGAATTTAGCCTTTTTTGGGACAGCAGTGTTAGATTCAGATGCACCATTGCACGTTTACTTTATCCCTTGGACCTCCAAATCAACGATGAAACACAGATATTGCATCGATATTGATTACAAAAGGCAAAATGTCGACTTATTTACAAGAGGAGTAACTCTTCTAATATTTCGTGCTTTGAGCCTTTCCCGGGACAGCAGTATTAGATTGCGATGCACCATTGCATGTTTACTGCATCCCTTGGACCTTCAAATCAACGATGAAACACGGAAATTGCATCGATATTGAATACCAAAGGCAAAATGTCGACTTATTTACAAGAGTAGTAACTCTTCTAATAGTTCGTGCTTTGAGCCTTCTCTGGGACAGCAGTATTAGATTCCGATGCACCATTGCAGGTTTACTGTATCCCTTGGACCTTCAAATCAACGATGAAACACAGAAATTGCATCGTAATTGAATACAAAACGCAAAATGTCGACTTATTTACAAGAGGAGTAACTCTTCTAATAGTTCGTGCTTTGAGCCTTTCCTGGGACAGCAGTATTAGATTCTGATGCACCATTGCAGGTTTACTGTATCACTTGGACCTTCAAATCAACGATGAAACACAGAAATAGCATAGATATTGAATACAAAACGCAAAATGTCGACTTATTTACAAGAGGAGTAACTCTTCTAATAGTTCGTGCTTTGAGCCTTTCCTGGACAGCAGTATTAGATTCCAATGCACCATTGCAGATTTACTGTATCCCATGGACCTTCAAATCAACGATGAAACACAGAAATTGCATCGATATTGAATACAAAAGGCAAAATGTCGACTTATTTACAAGAGGAGTAACTCTTCTAATAGTTCGTACTTTGTGCCTTCCTGGGACAGCAGTACTAGATTCCAATGCACCATTGCAGGTTTACTGTATCCCTTGGACCTTCAAATCAACGATGAAACGCAGAAATTGCATCGATATTGAATACAAAAGGCAAAATGTCGACTTATTTACAAGAGGAGTAACTCTTATAGTAGGTCGTGATTTTAGCCTTTCCTGGGACAGCAGTGTTAGATTCAGATGCACCATTGCAGGTTTACTGTATCCCTTGGACCTCCAAATCAACGATGAAACACAGAAATTGCATCGATATTGAATACAAAAGGCAAAATGTCGACTTATTTATAAGAGGAGTAACTCTGCTAATAGTCGTGATTCTAGTCTTTCCTGAGACAGCAGTATTAAATTCTGATTAACCATTGCAGGTTTTCTGTATCCCTTGGACCTTCAAATCAACGATGAAACACAGAAATTGCATCGATATTGAATACAAAAGGCAAAATGTCGACTTATTTACAAGAGGAGTAACTCTTATAGTAGTTCGTGATTTTAGCCTTTTTTGGGACAGCAGTGTTAGATTCAAATGCACCATTGCACGTTTACTGTATCCCTTGGATCTCCAAATCAACGATGAAACACAGAAATTGCATCGATATTGAATACCAAAGGCAAAATGTCGACTTATTTACAAGAGGAGTAACTCTTCTAATAGTTCGTGCTTTGAGCCTTCTCTGGGACAGCAGTATTAGATTCCGATGCACCATTGAATTTTTACTGTATCCCTTGGAACTTCAAATCAACGATGAAACACAGAAATTGCGTCGATATTGAATACAAAAGGCAAAATGTCGACTTATTTGCAAGAGGAATAACGCTCCTAATAGTTCGAGCGTTTAGCCTCTCCTGGGACAGCAGAATTAGATTCCGATGCACCATTGCAGCTTAACTGTATCCCTTGGACCTTCAAATCAAGGAAGAAACACAGAAATTACATCGTAATTGAATACAAAACGCAAAATGTCGACTTATTTACAAGAGGAGTAACTCTTCTAATAGTTCGTGCTTTGAGCCTTTCCTGGGACAGCAGTATTAGATTCCGATGCACCATTGCAGGTTTACTGTATCCCTTGGAACTTCAAATCAACGATGAAACACAGAAATTGCATCGATATTGAATACAAAAAGCAAAATGTCGACTTATTTACAAGAGGAGCAACTCTTCTACTAGTTCGTGCTTTTAGCCTTCTCTGGGACAGCAGTATTAGATTCCGATGCACCATTGCAGGTTTACTGTATCGCTTGTAACTTCAAATCAACGATGAAACACAGAAATTGCATCGAAATTGAATACAAAAGGCAAAATGTCGACTTATTTACAAGAGGAGTAACTCTTGTAATAGTTCGTGCTTTTTGCCTCTCCTGGGACAGCAGAATTAGATTACGATGCACCATTGCAGCTTTACTGTATCCCTTGGACCTTCAAATCAACGATGAAACAGAGAAATTGCATCGATATTGAATACAAAAGGAAAATGTCGACTTATTTACAAGAGGAGTAACACTTGTAATAGTTCGTGCTTTGAGCCTTTCCTGGGACATCAGTATTAGATTCCGATGCACCATTGCAGGTATTGTGTATCCCTTGGACCTTCAAATCAACGATGAAACACAGATATTGCATCGATATTGAACACAAAAGGCAAAATGACGACTTATTTATAAGAGGAGTAACTCTTCTAATAGTTCGTGATTTGAGCCTTTCCTGGGACAGCAGTATTAGATTCCGATGCACCATTGCAGGTTTACTGTATCCCTTGGACCTTCAAATCAACGATGAAACACAGAAATTGCATCGATATTGAATACAAAAGGCAAAATGTCGACTTATTTACAAGAGGAGTAACTCTTATAGTAGTTCGTGATTTTAGCCTTTCCTGGGACAGCAGTGTTAGATTCAGATGCGCCATTGCAGGTTTACTGTATCCCTTGGACCTCCAAATCAACGATGAAACACAGAAATTGCATCGATATTGAATACAAAAGGCAAAATGTCGACTTATTTATAAGAGGAGTAACTCTGCTAATAGTTCGTGATTCTAGTCTTTCCTGAGACAGCAGTATTAGATTCTGATTAACCATTGCAGGTTTTCTGTATCCATTGGACCTCCAAATCAACGATGAAACACAGATATTGCATCGATATTGAATACAAAAGGCAAAATGTCGACCAATTTACAAGAGGAGTAACTCTTCTAATAGTTCGTGCTTTGAGCCTTTCCCGGGACAGCAGTATTAGATTGCGATGCACCATTGCATGTTTACTGCATCCCATGGATCTTCAAATCAACGATGAAACACAGAAATTGCATCGATATTGAATACCAAAGGCAAAATGTCGACTTATTTACAAGAGTAATAACTCTTCTAATAGTTCGTGCTTTGAGCCTTTCCTGGGACAGCAGTATTAGATTCCGATGCACCATTGCAGCTTTACTGTATCCCTTGGAACTTCAAATCAACGATGAAACACAGAAATTGCATCGATATTGAATACAAAAAGCAAAATGTCGACTAATTTACAAGAGGAGTAACTCTTCTAATAGTTCGTGCTTTGAGCCTTTCCTGGGACAGCAGTATTAGATTCTGATGCACCATTGCAGGTTTACTGTATCACTTGGACCTTCAAATCAACGATGAAACACAGAAATAGCATAGATATTGAATACAAAAGGCAAAATGTCGACTTACTTACAAGAGGAGTAACTCTTCTAATTGTTCGTGTTTTCAGCCTTTCCTTAGACAGCAGTATTAGATTCCGATGCACCATTGCAGGTTTACTGTATCCCTTGGACCTTAAAATCAACGATGAAACACAGAAATTGCATCGATATTGAATACAAAAGGCAAAATGTCGACTTACTTACAAGAGGAGTAACTCTTCTAATTGTTCGTGTTTTCAGCCTTTCCTTAGACAGCAGTATTAGATTCCGATGCACCATTGCAGGTTTACTGTATCCCTTGGACCTTAAAATCAACGATGAAACACAGAAATTGCATCGATATTGAATACAAAAGGCAAAATGTCGACTTATTTACAAGAGGAGTAACTCTTCTAATAGTTCGTGCTTTGAGCCTTTCCTGGGACAGCAGTATTAGATTCCGATGCACCATTGCAGGTTTACTGAATCCCTTTGACCTTCGAATCAACGATAAAACACAGAAATTGCATCGATATTGAATACAAAAGGCTAAATGTCGACTTATTTACAAGAGGAGTAACTCTTCTAATAGTTCGTGCTTTGAGCCTTTCCTGGGACAGCAGTATTAGATTCCGATGCACCATTGCAGGTTTATTGTATCCCTTGGACCTTCAAATCAACGAAGAAACACAGAAATAGCATCGATATTGAATACAAAAGGCAAGTTGTCGTCTTATGTACAAGAGTAACTCTTCTAATAGTTCGTGTTTGAGCCTTTCCTGGGACAGCAGTATTAGATTCCGATGCACCATTACATGTTTACTGTATCCCTTGGACCTTCAAATCAATGATGAAACACAGAAATTGCATCGATATTGAATAGAAAAGTCAAAATGTCGACTTATTTACAAGAGGAGTAACTCTTCTAATAGTTCGTAATTTTAGCGTTTCCTGGGACAGCAAAATTAGATTCCGATGCACCATTGCAGCTTTACTGTATCCCTTGGACCCTCAAATCAACGATGAAACACAGCAATTGCATCGTAATTGAATACAAAACGCAAAATGTCGACTTATTTTCAAGAGGAGTAACTCTTCTAATAGTTCGTTCTTTGATCGTTTCCTGGGACAGCAGTATTAGATTCTGATGCACCATTGCAGGTTTACTGTATCCCTTGGACCATCAAATCAACGATGAAACACAGAAGTTGCATCGATATTAAATACAAAAGGCAAAATGTCGACTTATTTACAAGAGGAGTAACTCTTATAGTAATTCATGATTTTAGCCTTTCTTGGGACAGCAGTGTTAGATTCAGATGCACCATTGCATTTTTTCTGTATCCCTTGGACCTCCAAAACAACGATGAAACACAGAAATTGCATCGATATTGAATACAAAAGGCAAAATGTAGACTTATTTACAAGCGGAGTAACTCTTCTAATAGTTCGTGGTTTGAGCCTTTCCTGGGACACCAGTATTAGATTCCGATACACCATTGCTGGTTTACTGTATCCATTGGACCTTCAAATCAACGATGTTACACAGAAATTGCATCGATATTGAATACAAAAGTCGAAAGTCGACTTATTTACAAGAGGAGTAACTCTTCTAATAGTTCTTGATTTGAGTCATCTCTGGGACAGCAGTATTAGATTCCGATGCACCATTGCAGGTCTACTGTACCCCTTGGACCTTCAAATCAACGATGAAACACAGAAATTGCATCGATATTGAATACAAAAGGCAAAATGTCGACTTATTTACAAGAGGAGTAACTCTTCTAATAGTACGTGCTTTAAGCCTTTCCTGGGACAGCAGAATTAGATTCCGATGCACCATTGCAGCTTTACTGTATCCCTTGGACCTTCAAATCTACGATGAAACACAGAAATAGCATAGATATTGAATACAAAACGCAAAATGGCGACTTATTTACAAGAGGAGTAACTCTTCTAATAGTTCGTGCTTTGAGCCTTTCCTGGGACAGCAGTATTAGATTCCAATGCACCATTGCAGATTTACAGTATCCCTTGGACCTTCAAATGAACGATGAAACACAGAAATTGCATCGATATTGAATACAAAAGGCAAAATGTCGACTTCTTCACAAGAGGAGTAACTCTTCTAATAGTTCGTGCTTTGAGCCTTCCTGGGACAGCAGTACTAGATTCCGATGCAACGTTGCAGGTTTACTGTATCCCTTGGAACTTCAAATCAACGATGAAACACATAAATTGCATCGATATTGAATACAAAAGGCAAAATGTCGACTTATTTATAAGAGGAGTATCTCTGCTAATAGTTCGTGATTCTAGCCTTTCCTGAGAACAGCAGTATTAGATTCTGTTTAAACATTGCAGGTTTTCTGTATCCCTTGGACCTTCAAATCAAAGATGAAACACAGAAATTTCATCGATATTGGATACAAGAGGCAAAATGTCGACTTATTTACAAGAGGAGTAACTCTTATAGTAGTTCGTGATTTTAGCCTTTTTTGGGACAGCAGTGTTAGATTCAGATGCACCATTGCAGGTTTACTGTATCCCTTGGACCTCCAAAACAACGATGAAACACAGAAATTGCATCGATATTGAATACAAAAGGCAAAATGTCGACTTATTTACAAGAGGAGTAACACTTCTAATAGTTCTTGAGTTGAGACATATCTGGGACAGCAGTATTAGATTCCGATGCACCATTGCAGGTTTAATGTATCCCTTGGACCTTCAAATCAACGATGAAACACATAAATTGCATCGATATTAAATACAAAAGGCAAAATGTCGACTCATTTACAAGAGGAGTAACCCTTCTAATAGTTCGTGCTTTGAGCCTTTCCTGGGACAGCAGTATTAGATTACGATGCACCATTGCAGGTTTACTGTATCCCTTGGACCTTCAAATCAACGATGAAGCACAGAAATTGCATCGATATTGAATACAAAAGGCAAAATGTCGACTTATTTACAAGAGGAGTAACTCTTCTAATAGTTCGTGCTTTGAGCCTTTCCTTGGACAGCAGTATTAGATTCCGATGCACCATTGCAGGTCAATTGTATCCCTTGGACCTTCAAATAAACGAAGAAACACAGAAATTGCATCGATATTGAATACAAAAGGCAAGATGTCGTCTTATGTACAAGAGTAACTCTTCTAATAGTTCGTGCTTTGAGACTTTCCTGGGACAGGAGTATTAAATTCCGATGCACCATTACAGGTTTACTGTATCCCTTGGACCTTCGAATCAACGATGAAACACAGAAATTGCATCGATATTGAATACAAAAGGCAAAATGTCGACTCATTTACAAGAGGAGTAACTCTTCTAATAGTCCGTGATTTTAGCCTTTCCTGGGACAGCAGAATTAGATTCCGATGCACCATTGCAGCTTTACTGTATCCCTTGGACCCTCAAATCAACGATGAAACACAGCAATTGCATCGTAATTGAATACAAAACGCAAAATGTCGACTTATTTACAAGAGGAGTAACTCTTCTAATAGTTCGTTCTTTGAGCCTTTCCTGGGACAGCAGTATTAGATTCCGATGCACCATTGCAGGTTTACTGTATCCCTTGGACCATCAAATCAAAGATGAAACACAGAAATTGCATCGATATTGAATACAAAAGGCAAAATTTCGACTTATTTACAAGAGGAGTAACTCTTCTAATAGTTCGTGCTTTGAGCCTTCTCTGGGACAGCAGTATTAGATCCCGATGCACCATTGCAGGTTTACTGTATCCCTTGGAACTTCAAATCAATGATGAAACACAGAAGTTGCATCGATATTGAATACAAAGAGCAAAATGTCGACTTATTTACAAGAGGAGTAACTCTTCTAATAGTACGTGCTTTTAGCCTTACCTGGGACAGCAGAATTAGGTTCCGATGCACCATTGCAGCTTTACTGTATCCTTTGGACCGTCAAATCATCGATGGAACACAGAAATAGCATCGATATTGAATACAAAACGCAAAATTTCAACTTATTTACAAGAGGAGTAAGTCTTCTAATAGTTCGTGCTTTGAGCCTTTCCTGGGACAGACGTATTAGATTCCAATGCACCATTGCAGGTTTATTGTATCCCTTGGACCTTTAAATCAACGATGAAACACAGAAATTGCATCGATATTGAATACAAAAGGCAAAATGTCGACCTATTAATAAGAGGAATATCTCTTCTAATAGTTCGTGTTTGAGCCTTTCCTGGGACAGCAGTATTAGATTCCGGAGCACCATTGCAGGTTTACTATATCCCTTGGACCTTCAAATCAACGATTAAACACAGAAATTGCATCGATATTGAACACAAAAGGCAAAATGTCGAATTATTTACAGGAAGAGTAACTCTTCTAATAGTCTGTGCTTTGAGCCTTTCCTGGGACAGCAGTATCAGATTCCGATGCACCATTGCAGGTCTACTGTATCCCTTGGACCTTCAAATCAACGATGAAACATAGAAATTGCATCGATATCGAATACAAAAGGCAAAATGTCGACTTATTTACAAGAGGAGTAACTCTTCTAATAGTTCTTGCTTTGAGCCATCCTGGGACAGCAGTATTAAATTCCGATGCAACATTGCAGGTGTACTGTATCCCTTGAACCTTCAAATCAACGATGAAACACAGGAATTGCATCGATATTGAATACAAAAGGTAAAATGTCGACTTATTTATAAGAGGAGTAACTCTTCTAATAGTTCGTGCTTTGAGCCTTTCCTGGGACATCAGTATTAGATTCCGATGCACCATTGCACTTTTTGTGTATCCCTTGGACCTTCAAATCAACGATGAAACACAGAAATTGCATCGATATTGAATATAAAAGGCAAAATGTCGACTTAATTACAAGAGGAGTAACTCTTCTAATTGTTCGTGTTTTGAGCCTTTCCTTAGACAGCAGTATTAGATTCCGATGCACCATTGCAGGTTTACTGTATCCCTTGGACCTTAAAATCAATGATGAAACACAGAAATTGCATCGATATTGAATACAAAAGGCAAAATGTCGACTTATTTACAAGAGGAGTAACTCTTCTAATAGTTCGTGCTTTGAGCCTTTCCTGGGACAGCAGTATTAGATTCCGATGCACCATTGCAGGTTTATTGTATCCCTTGGACCTTCATATCAACGAAGAAACACAGAAATAGCATCGATATTGAATACAAAAGGCAAGATGTCGTCTTATGTACAAGAGTAACTCTTCTAATAGTTCGTGTTTGAGCCTTTCCTGGGACAGCAGTATTAGATTCCGATGCACCATTACAGGTTTACTGTATCCCTTGGACCTTCGAATCAATGATGAAACACAGAAATTGCATCGATATTGAATAGAAAAGGCAAAATGTCGACTTATTTTCAAGAGGAGTAACTCTTCTAATAGTTCGTTCTTTGATCGTTTCCTGGGACAGCAGTATTAGATTCCGATGCACCATTGCAGGTTTACTGTATCCCTTGGACCTTCGAATCAACGAAGAAACACAGAAATTGCATCGATATTGAATACAAAAGGCAAGATGTCGTCTTATGTACAAGAGTAACTCTTCTAATAGTTCGTGCTTTGAGACTTTCCTGGGACAGCAGTATTAAATTCCGATGCACCATTACAGGTTTACTGTATCCCTTGGACCTTCGAATCAACGAAGAAACACAGAAATTGCATCGATATTGAATACAAAAGGCAAGATGTCGTCTTATGTACAAGAGTAACTCTTCTAATAGTTCGTGCTTTGAGACTTTCCTGGGACAGCAGTATTAAATTCCGATGCACCATTACAGGTTTACTGTATCCCTTGGACCTTCGAATCAACGATGAAACACAGAAATTGCATCGTAATTGAATACAAAACGCAAAATGTCGACTTATTTACAAGAGGAGTAACTCTTCTAATAGTTCGTGATTTTAGCCTTTCCTGGGACAGCAGAATTAGATTCCGATGCACCATTGCAGCTTTACTGTATCCCTTGGACCCTCAAATCAACGATGAAACACAGCAATTGCATCGTAATTGAATACAAAACGCAAAATTTCGACTTATTTACAAGAGGAGTAACACTTCTAATAGTTCGTTCTTTGAGCCTTTCCTGGGACAGCAGTATTAGATTCCGATGCACCATTGCTGGTTTACTGTATCCCTTGGACCATCAAATCAAGGATGAAACACAGAAATTGCATCGATATTGAATACAAACGGCAAAATGTCGACTTATTTACAAGAGGAGTAACTCTTCTAATAGTTCGTGCTTTGAGCCTTCTCTGGGTCAGCAGTATTAGATTCCGATGCACCATTGCAGGTTTATTGTATCCCTTGGACCTTTAAATCAACGATGAAACACAGAAATTGCATCGATATTGAATACAAAAGGCAAAATGTCGACTTATTAATAAGAGGAATATCTCTTCTAGTAGTTCGTGTTTGAGCCTTTCCTGGGACAGCAGTATTAGATTCCGGAGCACCATTGCAGGTTTACTATATCCCTTGGACCTTCAAATCAACGATGAAACACAGAAATTGCATCGATATTGAACACAAAAGGCAAAATGTCGAATTATTTACAAGAAGAGTAACTCTTCTAATAGTCTGTGCTTTGAGCCTTTCCTGGGACAGCAGTATCAGATTCCGATGCACCATTGCAGGTCTACTGTATCCCTTGGACCTTCAAATCAACGATGAAACATAGAAATTGAATCGATATTGAATACAAAAGTCAAAATGTCGACTTATTTACAAGAGGAGTAACTCTTCTAATAGTTCGTGCTTTGAGCCTTTCCTGGGACAGCAGTATTAGATTCCGATGCCCCATTGCAGGTTTATTGTATCCCTTGGACCATCATATCAACGAAGAAACATAGAAATAGCATCGATATTGAATACAAAAGGCAAGATGTCGTCTTATGTACAAGAGTAACTCTTCTAATAGTTCGTGTTTGAGCCTTTCCTGGGACAGCAGTATTAGATTCCGATGCACCATTACAGGTTTACTGTATCCCTTGGACCTTCGAATCAATGATGAAACACAGAAATTGCATCGATATTGAATAGAAAAGGCAAAATGTCGACTTATTTTCAAGAGGAGTAACTCTTCTAATAGTTCGTTCTTTGATCGTTTCCTGGGACAGCAGTATTAGATTCCGATGCACCATTGCAGGTTTACTGTATCCCTTGGACCATCAAATCAACGATGAAACACAGAAATTGCATCGATATTGAATACAAAAGGCAAAATGTCGACTTATTTACAAGAGGAGTAACTCTTATAGTAGTTCATGATTTTAGCCTTTCTTGGGACAGCAGTGTTAGATTCAGATGCACCATTGCAGTTTTACTGTATCCCTTGGACCTCCAAATCAACTATGAAACACAGAAATTGCATCGATATTGAATACAAAAGGCAAAATGTAGACTTATTTACAAGCGGAGTAACTCTTCTAATAGTTCGTGGTTTGAGCCTTTCCTGGGACACCAGTATTAGATTCCTATGCACCATTGCTAGTTTACTGTATCCATTGGACCTTCAAATCAACGATGATACACAGAAATTGCATCGATATTGAATACAAAAGGCAAAATTTCGACTTATTTGCAAGAGGAGTAACTCTTCTAATAGTACGTGCTTTTAGCTTTTCCTGGGACAGCAGAATTAGATTCCGATGCACCATTGCAGCTTTACTGTGTCCCTTGGACCTTCAAATAAACGATGAATCACAGAAATAGCATCGATATTGAACACAAAATGCAAAATGTCTACTTATTTACAAGAGGAGTAACTCTTCTAATAGTTCGTGCTTTGAGCCTTTCCTGGGACAGCAGTATTAGATTCCGATGCACCATTGCAGGTTTACTGTATCCCTTGGACCTTCAAATCAACGATGAAGCACAGAAATTGCATCGATATTGAATACAAAAGGCAAAATGTCGACATATTTACAAGGGGAGTAACTCTTCTAATAGTTCGTGCTTTGAGCCTTTCCTGGGACAGCAGTATTAGATTCCGATGCACCATTGCAGGTTTACTGTACCCCTTGGACCTTCAAATTAACGATGAAACACAGAAATTGCATCGATATTGAATACAAAAGGCAAAATGTCGACTTATTTACAAGAGGAGTAACTCTTCTAATAGTACGTGCTTTAAGCCTTTCCTGGGACAGCAGAATTAGATTCCGATGCACCATTGCAGCTTTACTGTATCCCTTGGACCTTCAAATCTACGATGAAACACAGAAATAGCATAGATATTGCATACAAAACGCAAAATGGCGACTTATTTACAAGAGGAGTAACTCTTCTAATAGTTCGTGCTTTCAGCCTTTCCTGGGACAGCAGTATTAGATTCCAATGCACCATTGCAGGTTTACTGTATCCCTTGGACCTTCAAATCAACGATGAAACACAGAAATTGCATCGATATTGAATACAAAAGGCAAAATGTCGACTTCTTCACAAGAGGAGTAACTCTTCTAATAGTTCGTGCTTTGAGCCTTCCTGGGACAGCAGTACTAGATTCCGATGCAACGTTGCAGGTTTACTGTATCCCTTGGAACTTCAAATCAACGATGAAACACATAAATTGCATCGATATTGAATACAAAATGAAAAATGTCGACTTATTTATAAGAGGAGTAACTCTGCTAATAGTTCGTGATTCTAGCCTTTCCTGAGACAGCAGTATTAGATTCTGTTTAAACATTGCAGGTTTTCTGTATCCTTTGGACCTTCAAATCAACGATGAAACACAGAAATTTCATCGATATTGAATACAAAAGGCAAAATGTCGAATTATTTACAAGAGGAGTAACTCTTATGGTAGTTCGTGATTTTAGCCTTTTTTGGGACAGCAGTGTTAGATTCAGATGCACCATTGCAGGTTTACTGTATCCCTTGGACCTCCAAAACAACGATGAAACACAGAAATTGCATCGATATTGAATACAAAAGGCAAAATGTCGACTTATTTACAAGAGGAGTAACTCTTCCAATAGTTCTTGATTTGAGTCATCTCTGGGACAGCAGTATTAGATTCCGATGCACCATTGCAGGTTTACTGTATCCCTTGGACCTTCAAATCAACGATGAAACACATAAATTGCATCGATATTAAATACAAAAGGCAAAATGTCGACTCATTTACAAGAGGAGTAACTCTTCTAATAGTTCGTGCTTTGAGCCTTTCCTGGGACAGCAGTATTAAATTTCGATGCACCATTGCAGGTTTACTGTATCCAGTGGACGTTCAAATCAACGCTGAAGCACAGAAATTGCACCGATATTGAATACAAAAGGCAAAATGTCGACTTATTTACAAGAGTAGTAACTCTTCCAATAGTTCGTGCTTTGAGCCTTTCCTGGGACAGCAGTATTAGATTACGATGCACCATTGCAGGTTTACTGTATCCCTTGGACCTTCAAATCAACGATGAAGCACAGAAATTGCTTCGATATTGAATAGAAAAGGCACAATGTCGACTTATTTACAAGAGGAGTAACTCTTCTAATAGTTCGTAATTTTAGCGTTTCCTGGGACAGCAAAATTAGATTCCGATGCACCATTGCAGCTTTACTGTATCCCTTGGACCTTCAAATAAACGAAGAAACACAGAAATTGCATCGATATTGAATACAAAAGGCAAGATGTCGTCTTATGTACAAGAGTAACTCTTCTAATAGTTCGTGCTTTGAGACTTTCCTGGGACAGCAGTATTAAATTCCGATGCACCATTACAGGTTTACTGTATCCCTTGGACCTTCGAATCAACGATGAAACACAGAAATTGCATCGTAATTGAATACGAAACGCAAAATGTCGACTTATTTACAAGAGGAGTAACTCTTCTAATAGTTCGTGATTTTAGCCTTTCCTGGGACAGCAGAATTAGATTCCGATGCACCATTGCAGCTTTACTGTATCCCTTGGACCCTCAAATCAACGATGAAACACAGCAATTGCATCGTAATTGAATACAAAACGCAAAATTTCGACTTATTTACAAGAGGAGTAACTCTTCTAATAGTTCGTTCTTTGAGCCTTTCCTGGGACAGCAGTATTAGATTCCGATGCACCATTGCTGGTTTACTGTATCCCTTGGAACATCAAATCAAGGATGAAACACAGAAATTGCATCGATATTGAATACAAAAGGCAAAATGTCGACTTATTTACAAGAGGAGTAACTCTTCTAATAGTTCGTGCTTTGAGCCTTCTCTGGGTCAGCAGTATTAGATTCCGATGCACCATTGCAGGTTTACTGTATCCCTTGGAACTTCAAATCAATGATGAAACACAGAAGTTGCATCGATATTGAATACAAAAGGCAAAATGTCGACTTATTTACAAGGGGAGTAACTCTTCTAATAGTACGTGCTTTTAGCCTTGCCTGGGACAGCAGAATTAGGTTCCGATGCACCATTGCAGCTTTACTGTATCCTTTGGACCGTCAAATCATCGATGGAACACAGAAATAGCATCGATATTGAATACAAAACGCAAAATTTCAACTTATTTACAAGAGGATAAGTCTTCTAATAGTTCGTGCTTTGAGCCTTTCCTGGGACAGACGTATTAGATTCCAATGCACCATTGCAGGTTTATTGTATCCCTTGGACCTTTAAATCAACGATGAAACACAGAAATTGCATCGATATTGAATACAAAAGGCAAAATGTCGACTTATTTACAAGAGGAGTATCTCTTCTAATAGTTCGTGTTTGAGCCTTTCCTGGGACAGCAGTATTAGATTCCGGAGCACCATTGCAGGTTTACTATATCCCTTTGACCTTCAAATCAACGATTAAACACAGGAATTGCCTCGATACTGAACACAAAAGGCAAAATGTCGAATTATTTACAAGAGGAGTAACTCTTCTAATAGTCTGTGCTTTGAGCCTTTCCTGGGACAGCAGTATCAGATTGCGATGCACCATTGCAGGTTTACTGTATCCCTTGGACCTTCAAATCAACGATGAAACATAGAAATTGCATCGATATCGAATACAAAGAGCAAAATGTCGACTTATTTACAAGAGGAGTAACTCTTCTAATAGTTCTTGCTTTGAGCCATCCTGGGACAGCAGTATTATATTCCGATGCAACATTGCAGGTGTACTGTATCCCTTGAACCTTCAAATCAACGATGAAACACAGGGATTGCATCGATATTGAATACAAAAGGTAAAATGTCGACTTATTTATAAGAGGAGTAACTCTTCTAATAGTTCGTGCTTTGAGCCCTCTCTGGGACAGCAGTATTAGATTCCGATGCACCATTGCAGGTTTACTGTATCGCTTGGAACTTCAAATCATCGATGAAACACGGAAATTGCATCGATATTGAATACAAAAGGCAAAATGTCGACTTATTTACAAGAGGAGTAACTCTTGTAATAGTTCATGCTTTTAGCCTATCCTGGGACAGCAGAATTAGATTCCGATGCACCATTGCAGCTTTACTGTATCCCTTGGACCTTCAAAGCAACGATGAAACACAGAAATTGCATCGATATTGAATACAAAAGGAAAAATGTCGACTTATTTACAAGAGGAGTAACTCTTCTAATAGTTCGTGCTTTGAGCCTTTCCTGGGACATCAGTATTAGATTCCGATGCACCATTGCACTTTTTGTGTATCCCTTGGACCTTCAAATCAACGATGAAACACAGAAATTGCATCGATATTGAATATAAAAGGCAAAATGTCGACTTATTTACAAGAGGAGTAACTCTTCTAATTGTTCGTGTTTTGAGCCTTTCCTTAGACAGCAGTATTAGATTCCGATGCACCATTGCAGGTTTACTGTATCCCTTGGACCTTAAAATCAACGATGAAACACAGAAATTGCATCGATATTGAATACAAAAGGCAAAATGCCGACTTATTTACAAGAGGAGTAACTCTTCTAATAGTTCGTGCTTTGAGCCTTTCCTGGGACAGCAGTATTAGATTCCGATGCACCATTGCAGGTTTACTGTATCCCTTTGACCTTCGAATCAACGATAAAACACAGAAATTGCATCGATATTGAATACAAAAGGCTAAATGTCGACTTATTTACAAGAGGAGTAACTCTTCTAATAGTTCGTGATTTTAGAATTTTCTGGGACAGCAGTATTAGATTCCGATCCTCCATTGCAGGTTAAATGTATCCCTTGGACCTTAAAATCAACGATGAAACACAGAAATTGCATCGATATTGAATACAAATGGAGAATGTCGACTTATTTACAAGAGGAGTAACTCTTCCAATTGTTCGTGATTTGAGCCTTTCCTGGGACAGCAGTATTAGATTCCGATGCACCATTGCATGTTTACTGTATCCCTTGGACCTTCAAATCAACGATGAAACACAGAAATTGCATCGATATTGAATACAAAAGGCTAGATGTTGACTTATTTATAAGAGGAGTAACTCTTCTAATAGTTCGTGCTTTGAGGCATTCCTAGGCAGCAGTATTAGGATACGATGCATCATTGCAGGTTTACTGTATCCCTTAGACCTTCAAATCAACGATGAAACACAGAAATTGCATCGATATTGAATACAAAAGGCAAAATGTCGACTTATTTATAAGAGGAGTTACTCTTCTAATAGTTCGTGTTTGAGCCTTTCCTGGGACAGCAGTATTAGATTCCGATGCACCATTGCACATATAATGTATCCCTTGGACCTTCAACTCAACGATGAAAAACAGAAATTGCATCGATAGTGAATACAAAAAGCAAAATGTCAACTTATTTACAAGAGGAGAAACTCTTCAAATAGTTCGTGTTTTGAGCCTTTCCTGGGACAGCCGAATTAGATTCCGATACACCATTGCAGGCTTACTGTATCCCTTGGACCTTCAAAGCAACGATGAAACACAGAAATTGCATCGATATTGAATACAAAAGGAAAAATGTCGACTTATTTACAAGAGGAGTAACTCTTCAAATAGTTCGTGCTTTGAGCCTTTCCTGGGACATCAGTATTAGATTCCGATGCACCATTGCACTTTTTGTGTATCCCTTGGACCTTCAAATCAACGATGAAACACAGAAATTGCATCGATATTGAATACAAAAGGCATAATGTCGACTTATTTACAAGAGGAGTAACTCTTCTAATAGTTCGTGTTTGAGCCTTTCCTGGGACAGCAGTATTAAATTCCGATGCACCATTGCAGGTTTAATGTATTATTTGGACTTTCAAATCAACGATTAAACACAGAAATTGCATCGATTTTGAATAAAAAAGGCAAGATGTCGACTTATTTATAAGAGGAGTAACTCTTCTTATAGATCGTGATTTGAGCCTTTCCTGGGACGGCAGTATTAGATTCCGATGCACCATTGCAGGTTTACTGTATCCCTTGGACCTTCAAGTCAACGATGAAACACAGAAATTACATCGATATTGAATACAAAATGCAAAATATCGACTTATTTACAAGAAGAGTAACTCTTCAAATAGTTCGTGCTTTGAGCCTTTCCTGGGATAGCAGTATTAGATTCCGTTGCATCATTGGAGGTTTACTGTATCCCTTGGACCTTCAAATCGACGATGAAACACAGAAATTGCATCGATACTGAATACAAAAGGCAAAATGTTGACTTATTTACAAGAGGACTAACTCTTCTAATAGTTCGTGCTTTGAGCCTTTCCTGGGACAGCAGTATTAGATTCCGATGCACCATTGCAGGTTTAGTGTATCCCTTGGATCTTCAAATCAACGATTAAACACAGAAATTGCATCGATATTGAATAGAAAAGGCAAAATGTCGACTTATTTACAAGAGGAGTATCTCTTCTAATAGTTCGTGTTTGAGCCTTTCCTGGGACAGCAGTATTAGATTCCGGAGCACCATTGCAGGTTTACTATATCCCTTTGACCTTCAAATCAACGATTAAACACAGAAATTGCCTCGATACTGAACACAAAAGGCAAAATGTCGAATTATTTACAAGAGGAGTAACTCTTCTAATAGTCTGTGCTTTGAGCCTTTCCTGGGACAGCAGTATCAGATTGCGATGCACGATTGCAGGTTTACTGTATCCCTTGGACCTTCAAATCAACGATGAAACATAGAAATTGCATCGATATCGAATACAAAAGGCAAAATGTCGACTTATTTACAAGAGGAGTAACTCTTCTAATAGTTCTTGCTTTGAGCCATCCTGGGACAGCAGTATTATATTCCGATGCAACATTGCAGGTGTACTGTATCCCTTGAACCTTCAAATCAACGATGAAACACAGGGATTGCATCGATATTGAATACAAAAGGTAAAATGTCGACTTATTTATAAGAGGAGTAACTCTTCTAATAGTTCGTGCTTTGAGCCCTCTCTGGGACAGCAGTATTAGATTCCGATGCACCATTGCAGGTTTACTGTATCGCTTGGAACTTCAAATCATCGATGAAACACGGAAATTGCATCGATATTGAATACAAAAGGCAAAATGTCGACTTATTTACAAGAGGAGTAACTCTTGTAATAGTTCATGCTTTTAGCCTATCCTGGGACAGCAGAATTAGATTCCGATGCACCATTGCAGCTTTACTGTATCCCTTGGACCTTCAAAGCAACGATGAAACACAGAAATTGCATCGATATTGAATACAAAAGGAAAAATGTCGACTTATTTACAAGAGGAGTAACTCTTCTAATAGTTCGTGCTTTGAGCCTTTCCTGGGACACCAGTATTAGATTCCGATGCACCATTGCACTTTTTGTGTATCCCTTGGACCTTCAAATCAACGATGAAACACAGAAATTGCATCGATATTGAATATAAAAGGCAAAATGTCGACTTATTTACAAGAGGAGTAACTCTTCTAATTGTTCGTGTTTTGAGCCTTTCCTTAGACAGCAGTATTAGATTCCGATGCACCATTGCAGGTTTACTGTATCCCTTGGACCTTAAAATCAACGATGAAACACAGAAATTGCATCGATATTGAATACAAAAGGCAAAATGCCGACTTATTTACAAGAGGAGTAACTCTTCTAATAGTTCGTGCTTTGAGCCTTTCCTGGGACAGCAGTATTAGATTCCGATGCACCATTGCAGGTTTACTGTATCCCTTTGACCTTCGAATCAACGATAAAACACAGAAATTGCATCGATATTGAATACAAAAGGCTAAATGTCGACTTATTTACAAGAGGAGTAACTCTTCTAATAGTTCGTGATTTTAGAATTTTCTGGGACAGCAGTATTAGATTCCGATCCTCCATTGCAGGTTAAATGTATCCCTTGGACCTTAAAATCAACGATGAAACACAGAAATTGCATCGATATTGAATACAAATGGAGAATGTCGACTTATTTACAAGAAGAGTAACTCTTCCAATTGTTCGTGATTTGAGCCTTTCCTGGGACAGCAGTATTAGATTCCGATGCACCATTGCATGTTTACTGTATCCCTTGGACCTTCAAATCAACGATGAAACACAGAAATTGCATCGATATTGAATACAAAAGGCTAGATGTTGACTTATTTATAAGAGGAGTAACTCTTCTAATAGTTCGTGCTTTGAGGCATTCCTAGGCAGCAGTATTAGGATACGATGCATCATTGCAGGTTTACTGTATCCCTTAGACCTTCAAATCAACGATGAAACACAGAAATTGCATCGATATTGAATACAAAAGGCAAAATGTCGACTTATTTATAAGAGGAGTTACTCTTCTAATAGTTCGTGTTTGAGCCTTTCCTGGGACAGCAGTATTAGATTCCGATGCACCATTGCACATATAATGTATCCCTTGGACCTTCAACTCAACGATGAAAAACAGAAATTTCATCGATAGTGAATACAAAAAGCAAAATGTCAACTTATTTACAAGAGGCGAAACTCTTCAAATAGTTCGTGTTTTGAGCCTTTCCTGGGACAGCCGAATTAGATTCCGATACACCATTGCAGGCTTACTGTATCCCTTGGACCTTCAAAGCAACGATGAAACACAGAAATTGCATCGATATTGAATACAAAAGGAAAAATGTCGACTTATTTACAAGAGGAGTAACTCTTCAAATAGTTCGTGCTTTGAGCCATTCCTGGGACATCAGTATTAGATTCCGATGCACCATTGCACTTTTTGTGTATCCCTTGGACCTTCAAATCAACGATGAAACACAGAAATTGCATCGATATTGAATACAAAAGGCATAATGTCGACTTATTTACAAGAGGAGTAACTCTTCTAATAGTTCGTGTTTGAGCCTTTCCTGGGACAGCAGTATTAAATTCCGATGCACCATTGCAGGTTTAATGTATTATTTGGACTTTCAAATCAACGATTAAACACAGAAATTGCATCGATTTTGAATAAAAAAGGCAAGATGTCGACTTATTTATAAGAGGAGTAACTCTTCTTATAGATCGTGATTTGAGCCTTTCCTGGGACGGCAGTATTAGATTCCGATGCACCATTGCAGGTTTACTGTATCCCTTGGACCTTCAAGTCAACGATGAAACACAGAAATTACATCGATATTGAATACAAAATGCAAAATATCGACTTATTTACAAGAAGAGTAACTCTTCAAATAGTTCGTGCTTTGAGCCTTTCCTGGGATAGCAGTATTAGATTCCGTTGCATCATTGGAGGTTTACTGTATCCCTTGGACCTTCAAATCGACGATGAAACACAGAAATTGCATCGATACTGAATACAAAAGGCAAAATGTTGACTTATTTACAAGAGGAGTAACTCTTCTAATAGTTCGTGCTTTGAGCCTTTCCTGGGACAGCAGTATTAGATTCCGATGCACCATTGCAGGTTTAGTGTATCCCTTGGATCTTCAAATCAACGATTAAACACAGAAATTGCATCGATATTGAATAGAAAAGGCAAGATGTCGACTTATTTATAAGAGGAGTAACTCTTCTATTAGTTCGTGCTTTGAGCCTTTCCTGGGACAGCAGTATTAGATACCGATGCATCATTGCAGGTTTACTGTATCCCTTGGACCTTCAAATCAACGATGAAACACAGAAATTGCATCGATATTGAATACAAAAGGCAAAATGTCGACTTATTTACAAGAGGAATAACTCTTCTAATAGTTCGTGCTTTAAGCCTTCTCTCGGACAGCATTATTAGATTCCGATGCACCATTGCAGGTTTACTGTATCCCTTGGACCTTCAAATCAACGATGAAACACAGAAATTGAATCGATATTGAATACAAAGGGCAAATGTCGATTTATTTACAAGAGGAGTACCTCTTCTAATAATTCGTGCTTTGAGCCTTTCCTGGGACAGCAGTGTTAGATTCTGATGGACCATTGCAGCTTTACTGCATCCCTTGGACCTTCAAATCAACGATGAAATACAGAAATTGCATCGATATTAAATACAAAAGGCAAAATGTCGACTTATTTATAAGAGGAATAACTCTTCTAATAGTTCGTGCTTTGAGCCTTTCCTGGGACAGCAGTATTAGATTCCGATGCACCATTGCATGTTTACTGTATCCCTTGGACCTTCAACTCAACGATGAAACACAGAAATTGCATCGATATTGAATACAAAAGGCAAAATGTCGACTTATTTACAAGGGGAGTAATTCTTTAAATAGTTCGTGCTTTGAGCCATTCCTGGGACAGCAGTATTAGATTCCGATGCACCATTGCAGGTTTACTGTATCCCTTGGACATTCAAATCAACGATGAAACACATAAATTGCATCGATAATGAATACTAAAGGCAAATTGTCGACTTATTTATAAGAGGAGTAACTCTGCTAATAGTTCGTGATTTTAGCCTTTCCTGAGACAGCAGTATTAGATTCCGATTAACCATTGCAGGTTTTCTGTATCCCTTGGACCTTCAGATCAACGATGAGACACAGAAATTGCATCGATATTGAATACAAAAGGCAAAATGTCGACTTATTTACAAGAGGAGTAACTCTTATAGTAGTTCATGATTTTAGCCTTTCCTGGGACAGCAGTGTTAGATTCAGATGCACCATTGCAGGTTTACTGTATCCCTTGGACCTCCAAAACAACGATGAAACACAGAGATTGCATCGACATTGAACACAAAAGGCAAAATGTCGACTTATTTACAAGAGGAGTAACTCTTCTAATGTTTCGTGGTTTAAGCCTTTCCTGGGACACCAGTATTAGATTCCGATGCACCATTGCTTGTTTACTGTATCCCTTGGACCTTCAAATCAACGATGAAACACAGAAATTGCATAGATATTGAATACAAAACGCAAAATTTCGACTTATTTACAAGAGGACTAACTCTTCTAATAGTACGGGCTTTGAGCCTTTCCTGGGACAACAGTGTTAGATTCCAATGCACCATTGCAGTTTACATGTATCCCTTGGACCTTAAAATCAACGATGAAACACAGAAATTGCATCGATATTGAATACAAAAGGCAAAATGTCGACTTATTTACAATGGGAGTAACTCTTCTAATAGTTCGTGCTTTGAGCCTTCCTGGGACAGCAGTACTAGATTCCGATGCAACGTTGCAAGTTTACTGTTTCCCTTGGAACTTCAAATCAACGATGAAACACATAAATTGCATCGATATTGATTACAAAAGGCACAATGTCGACTTGTTTATAAGAGGAGTAACTCTGCTAATAGTTCGTGTTTCTAGCCTTTCCTGAGATAGCAGTATTAAATTCTGATTAACCATTGCAGGTTTTCTGTATACCTTGGACCTTCAAATCAACGATGAAACAGAGAAATTGCATCGATATTGAATACAAAAGGCAAAATGTCGACTTATTTACAAGAGGAGTAACTCTTATAGTAGTTCGTGATTTTAGCCATTTTTGGGACAGCAGTGTTAGATTCAGATGCACCATTGCAGGTTTACTGTATCCCTTGGACCTCCAAATCAACGATGAGACACAGAAATTGCATCGATATTGAATACAAAAGGAAAAATGAAGACTTATTTACAAGATGAGTAACTCTTCTAATAGTTCGTGCTTTGAGCCTTTCCTGGGACACCAGTATTAGATTCCGATGCACCATTGCTGGTTTACTGTATCCCTTGGACCTTCAAATCAACGATGAAACACATAAATTGCATCGATATTGAATACAAAAGGCAAAATGTCGACTTATTTACAAGAGGAGTAACTCTTCTAATAGTACGTGCGTTTAGCCTTTCCTGGGACAGCAGAATTAGATTCCTATGCACCATTGCAGCTTTACTCTATCCATTGGACCTTAAAATCAACGATGAAACACAGAAATAGCATCGATATTGAATACAAAACTGAAATTGTCGACTTATTTACAAGAGGAGTAACTCTTCTAATAGTTCGTGCATTGAGCCTTTCCTGGGACAGCAGTGTTAGATTCCAATGCACCATTGCAGGTTTACTGTATCCCTTGGAACTTCAAATCAACGATGAAAAACAGAAATTGCATCGATATTGAATACAAAAGGCAAAATGTCGACTTATTTACAAGAGGAGTAACTCTTCTAATACTTCGTGCTTTGAGCCTTCCTGGGACAGCAGTACTAGATTACGATGCAACGTTGCAGGTTTTCTGTATCCCTTGGACCTTCAAATCAACGATGAAACACAGAAATTGCAACAATATTGAATACAAAATGCAAAATGTCGACTTATTTATAAGAGGAGTAGCTCTTCTAATAGTTCGTGCTTTGAGCCTTTCCTGGGACAGCAGTATTAGATTGCGATGGAACATTGCAGGTTTACTGTATCCAGTGGACGTTCAAACCAACGATGAAACACAGAAAATGCATCGATATTGAATACAAAAGGCGAAATGTCGACTTATTTACAAGAGGAGTAACTCTTCCAATAGTTCGTGCTTTGAGCCTTTCCTGGGACACCAGTATTGGATTACGATGCACCTTTGCAGGTTTACTGTACCCCTTTGACCTTCAAATCAACGATGAAACACAGAAATTGCATCGATATTGAATACAAAAGGCAAAATGTCGACTTATTTATAAGAGGAGTAACTCTTCTAATAGTTCGTGCTTTGAGACTTTCCTGGGACAGCAGTATTAGAATCCGAAGCACCATTGCAGGTTTATTGTATCCCTTGGACCTTCAAGTCAACGAAGAAACACAGAAATTGCATCGATATTGAATACAAAAGGCAAGATGTCGTCTTATGTACAAGAGCAGTAACTCTTCTAATAGTTCGTGCATTGAGCCTTTCCTGGGACAGCAGTATTAGATTCCGATGCACCATTACAGGTTTACTGTATCCCTTGGACCTTCGAATCAACGATGAAACACAGAAATTGCTTCGATATTGAATACAAAAGGCAAATTGTCGACTTATTTACAAGAGGAGTAACTCTTCTAATAGTTCGTGCTTTTAGCCTTTCCTGGGACAGCAGAATTAGATTCCGATGCACCATTGCAGCTTAACTGTATCCCTTGGACCCTCAAATCAACGATGAAACACAGCAATTGCATCGCAATTGAATACAAAACGCAATATGTCGACTTATTTACAAGAGGAGTAACTCTTCTAATAGTTCGTGCTTTGAGCCTTTCATGGGACAGCTGTATTAGATTCCGATGCACCATTGCAGGTTTACTGTATCCCTTGGACCATCAAATCAACGATGAAACACAGAAATTGCATCGATATTGAATACAAAAGGCAAAATGTCGACTTATTTACAAGAGGAGTAACTCTTCTAATAGTTCGTGCTTTGAGCCTTCTCTGGGACAGCAGTATTAGATTCCGATGCACCATTGCAGGTTTACTGTATCCCTTGGAACTTAAAAACAACGATGAAACACAGAAATTGCATCGATATTGAATACAAAAGGCAAACTGTCGACTTATTTACAAGAGGAGTAACTCTAACAATTGTTCGTGCTTTTAGCCTTGCCTGGGACAGCAGAATTAGATTCCTATGCACCACTGCAGCTTTACTGTATGCCTTGGACCTTCAAATCAACGATGAAACAGAGAAATTGCATCGATACTGAATACAAAAGGCAAAATGTCGACTTATTTACAAGAGGAGTAACTCTTATAGTAGTTCGTGATTTTAGCCTTTTTTGGGACAGCAGTGTTAGATTCAGATGCACCATTGCAGGTTAAATGTATCCCTTGGACCTCCAAATCAACGATGAAACACAGAAATTGCATCGATATTGTATACGAAAGGCAAAATGTCGATTTATTTACAAGAGGAGTAACTCTTCTAATAGTTCGTGGTTTGAGCCTTTCCTGGGACAGACGTATTAGATTCCAATGCACCATTGCAGGTTTACTGTATCCATTGGACCTTCAAATCAACGATGAAACACAGAAATTGCATCGATATTGAATACAAAAGGCGAAATGTCGACTTATTTACAAGAGGAGTAACTCTTCTAATACTTCGTGCTTTGAGCCTTCCTGGGACAGCAGTACTAGATTACGATGCAACGTTGCAGGTTTACTGTATCCCTTGGACCTTCAAATCAACGATGAAACACAGAAATTGCAACAATATTGAATACAAAAGGCAAAATGTCGACTTATTTATAAGAGGAGTAGCTCTTCTAATAGTTCGTGCTTTGAGCCTTTCCTGGGACAGCAGTATTAGATTGCGATGGAACATTGCAGGTTTACTGTATCCAGTGGACGTTCAAACCAACGATGAAACACAGAAAATGCATCGATATTGAATACAAAAGGCGAAATGTCGACTTATTTACAAGAGGAGTAACTCTTCCAATAGTTCGAGCTTTGAGCCTTTCCTGGGACACCAGTATTGGATTACGATGCACCTTTGCAGGTTTACTGTACCCCTTGGACCTTCAAATCAACGATGAAACACAGAAATTGCATCGATATTGAATACAAAAGGCAAAATGTCGACTTATTTATAAGAGGAGTAACTCTTCTAATAGTTCGTGCTTTGAGCCTTTCCTGGGACAGCAGTATTAGAATCCGAAGCACCATTGCAGGTTTATTGTATCCCTTGGACCTTCAAGTCAACGAAGAAACACAGAAATTGCATCGATATTGAATACAAAAGGCAAGATGTCGTCTTATGTACAAGAGCAGTAACTCTTCTAATAGTTCGTGCATTGAGCCTTTCCTGGGACAGCAGTATTAGATTCCGATGCACCATTACAGGTTTACTGTATCCCTTGGACCTTCGAATCAACGATGAAACACAGAAATTGCTTCGATATTGAATACAAAAGGCAAATTGTCGACTTATTTACAAGAGGAGTAACTCTTCTAATAGTTCGTGCTTTTAGCCTTTCCTGGGACAGCAGAATTAGATTCTGATGCACCATTGCAGCTTTACTGTATCCCTTGGACCCTCAAATCAACGATGAAACACAGCAATTGCATCGTAATTGAATACAAAACGCAATATGTCGACTTATTTACAAGAGGAGTAACTCTTCTAATAGTTCGTGCTTTGAGCCTTTCTTGGGACAGCAGTATTAGATTCCGATGCACCATTGCAGGTTTACTGTATCCCTTGGAACTTCAAATCAACGATGAAACACAGAAATTGCATCGATATTGAATACAAAAGGCAAAATGTCGACTTATTTACAAGAGGAGTAACTCTAACAATAGTTCGTGCTTTTAGCCTTGCCTGGGACAGCAGAATTAGATTCCTATGCACCACTGCAGCTTTACTGTATGCCTTGGACCTTCAAATCAACGATGAAACAGAGAAATTGCATCGATACTGAATACAAAAGGCAAAATGTCGACTTATTTACAAGAGGAGTAACTCTTATAGTAGTTCGTGATTTTAGCCTTTTTTGGGACAGCAGTGTTAGATTCAGATGCACCATTGCAGGTTAAATGTATCCCTTGGACCTCCAAATCAACGATGAAACACAGAAATTGCATCGATATTGTATACAAAAGGCAAAATGTCGATTTAATTACAAGAGGAGTAACTCTTCTAATAGTTCGTGGTTTGAGCCTTTCCTGGGACAGACGTATTAGATTCCAATGCACCATTGCAGGTTTACTGTATCCATTGGACCTTCAAATCAACGATGAAACACAGAAATTGCATGGATATTGAATACAAAAGGCAAAATGTCGACTTATTTACAAGAGGAGTATCTCTTCTAATAGTTCGTGTTTGAGCCTTTCCTGGGACAGCAGTATTAGATTCCGGAGCACCATTGCGGGTTTACTATATCCCTTGGACCTTCAAATCAACGATTAAACACAGAAATTGCATCGATATTGAACACAAAAGGCAAAATGTCGAATTATTTACAAGAGGAGTAACTCTTCTAATAGTTTGTGCTTTGAGCCTTTCCTGGGACAGCAGTATCAGATTCCGATGCACCATTGCAGGTTTACTGTATCCCTTGGACCTTCAAATCAACGATGAAACATAGAAATTGCATCGATATTGAATACAAAAGGCAAAATGTCGACTTATTTACAAGAGGAGTAACTCTTCAAATAGTACGTGCTTTGAGCCATCCTGGGAATGCAGTAATAAATTCCGATGCAACATTGCAGGTGTACTGTATCCCTTGGTCCTTCAAATCAACGATGAAACACAGGAATTGCATCGTTATTGAATACAAAAGGTAAAATGTCGACTTATCTATAAGAGGAGTAACTCTTCTAATAGTTCGTGCTTTGAGCCTTCTCTGGGACAGCAGTATTAGAATCCGATGCACCATTGCAGGTTTACTGTATCGCTTGGAACTTCAAATCAACGATGAAACACAGAAATTGCATCGATATTAAAAACAAAAGGCAAAATGTCGACTTATTTACAAGAGGAGTAACTCTTGTAATAGATCATGCTTTTAGCCTCTCCTGGGACAGCAGAATTAGATTCCGATGCACCATTGCAACTTTACTGTATCCCTTGGACCTTCAAAGCAACGATGAAACACAAAAATTGCATCGATATTGAATACAAAAGGAAAAATGTCGACTTATTTACAAGAGGAGTAACTCTTCTAATAGTTCGTGCTTTGAGCCTTTCCTGGGACATCAGTATTAGATTCCGAAGCACCATTGCAGGTTTTGTGTATCCCTCGGACCTTCAAATCAACGATGAAACACAGAAATTGCATCGATATTGAATATAAAAGGCAAAATGTCGACTTATTTACAAGAGGAGTAACTCTTCTAATTGTTCGTGTTTTTAGAATTTTCTGGGACAGCAGTATTAGATTCCGATGCTCCATTGCAGGTTAAATGTATCCCTTGGACCTTCAAATCAACGATGAAACACATAAATTGCATCGATATTGAATATAAAAGGCAAAATGTCGACTTATTTACAAGAGGAGTAACTCGTCTAATTGTTCGTGTTTTGAGCCTTTCCTTAGACAGCAGTATTAGATTCCGATGCACCATTGCAGGTTTACTGTATCCCTTGGACCTTAAAATCAACGATGAAACACAAAAATTGCATCGATATTGCATACAAAAGGCAAAATGTCGACTTATTTACAAGAGGAGTAACTCTTCTAATAGTCCGTGCTTTGAGCCTTTCCTGGGACAGCAGTATTAGATTCCGATGCACCATTGCAGGTTTACTGTATCCCTTTGACCTTCGAATCAACGATAAAACAAAGAAATTGCATTGATATTGAATACAAAAGGCTTAATGTCGACTTATTTACAAGAGGAGTAACTCTACAAATTGTTCGTGCTTTTAGAATTTTCTGGGACAGCAGTATTAGATTCCGATGCTCCATTGCAGGTTAAATGTATCCCTTGGACCTTCAAATCAACGATGAAACACAGAAATTGCATCGATATTGAATATAAAAGGCAAAATGTCGACTTATTTACAAGAGGAGTAACTCTTCTAATTGTTCGTGTTTTGAGCCTTTCCTTAGACAGCAGTATTAGATTCCGATGCACCATTGCAGGTTTACTGTATCCCTTGGACCTTAAAATCAACGATGAAACACAAAAATTGCATCGATATTGCATACAAAAGGCTTAATGTCGACTTATTTACAAGAGGAGTAACTCTTCTAATTGTTCGTGCTTTTAGAATTTTCTGGGACAGCAGTATTAGATTCCGATGCACCATTGCATGTTTACTGTATTCCTTGGACCTTCAAATCAACGATGAAACACAGAAATTGCATCGATATTGAATACAAAAGGCAAGATGTCGACTTATTTACAAGAGGTGTAACTCTTCTAATAGTTCGTGCTTTAGACTTTCCTGGGACAGCAGAATTAGATTCCGATGCACCATTGCAGCTTTACTGTATCCCTTGGACCTTCAAGTCAACGATGAAACACAGAAATTGCATCGATATTGAATAGAAAATGCAAAATGTCGACTAATTTAGAAGAGGAGTAACACTTCTAATAGTTCGTGCTTTGAGCCTTTCCTGGGTCAGCAAAATTAGATTCCGATGCACCATTGCAAATTTACGGTATTCCTTGGACCTTCAAATCATCGATGAAACACAGAAATTGCATCGATATTGAAAACAAAAGGCTAGATGTCGACTTATTTATAAGAGGAGTAATCTTCTAATAGTTCGTGCTTTGAGGCATTCCTAGGACAGCAGTATTAGGATAAGATGCATCATTGCAGGTTTACTGTATTCCTTAGACCTTCAAATCAACGATGAAACACAGAAATTGCATCGATATTGAATACAAAAGGCAAAATGTCGACTTATTTACAAGTGGAGTAACTCTTCTAATGGTTCGTGATTTTAGCCTTGCCTGGGACAGCAGAATTAGATTCCTATGCACCATTGCAGCTTTACTGTATCCCTTGGACCTTCAAATCAACGATGAAACAGAGAAATTGCATCGATATTGAATACAAAAGGCAAAATGTCGACTTATTTACAAGAGGAGTAACTGTTATAGTAGTTCGTGATTTTAGCCTTTTTTGGGAAAGCAGTGTTAGATTCAGATGGACCATTGCAGGTTTACTGTATCCCTTGGACCTCCAAATCAACGATGAAACACAGAAATTGCATCGATATTGAATACAAAAGGCAAAATGTCGACTTATTTACAAGAGGAGTAACTCTTCTAATAGTTCGTGGTGGGAGCCTTTCCTGGGACAGACGTATTAGATTCCAATGCACCATTGCAGGTTTACTATATCCATTGGACCTTCAAATCAACGATGAAACACAGAAATTCCATCGATATTGAATACAAAAGGCAAAATGTCGACTTATTTACATGAGGAGTATCTCTTCTAATAGTTCGTGTTTGAGCCTTTCCTGGGACAGCAGTATTAGATTCCGGAGCACCATTGCGGATTTACTATATCCCTTGGACCTTCAAATCAACGATTAAACACAGAAATTGCATCGATATTGAACATAAAAGGCAAAATGTCGAATTATTTACAAGAGGAGTAACTCTTCTAATAGTTTGTGTTTTGAGCCTTTCCTGGGACAGCAGTATCAGATTCCGATGCACCATTGCAGGTTTACTGTATCCCTTGGACCTTCAAATCAACGATGAAACATAGAAATTGCATCGATATTGAATACAAAAGGCAAAATGTCGACTTATTTACAAGAGGAGTAACTCTTCTAATAGTTCGTGCTTTGAGCCATCCTGGGACAGCAGTATTAAATTCCGATGCAACATTGCAGGTGTACTGTATCCCTTGGACCTTCAAATCAACGATGAAACACAGGAATTGCATCGATATTGAATACAAAAGGTAAAATGTCGACTTATTTATAAGAGGAGTAACTCTTCTAATAGTTCGTGCTTTGAGCCTTCTCTGGGACAGCAGTAATAGATTCCGATGCACCATTGCAGGTTTACTGTATCGCTTGGAACTTCAAATCAACGATGAAACACAGAAATTGCATCGATATTGAAAACAAAATGTAAAATGTCGACTTATTTACAAGAGGAGTAACTCTTGTAATAGTTCATGCTTTTAGCTTCTCCTGGGACAGCAGAATTAGATTCCGATGCACCATTGCAGCTTTACTGTATCCCTTGGACCTTCAAAGCAACGATGAACCACAGAAATTACATCGATATTGAATACAAAAGGAAAAATGTCGACTTATTTACAAGAGGAGTAACTCTTCTAATAGTTCGTGCTTTGAGCCTTTCCTGGGACATCAGTATTAGATTCCGATGCACCATTGCAGGTTTTGTGTATCCCTTGGACCTTCAAATCAACGATGAAACACAGAAATTGCATCGATATTGAATATAAAAGGCAAAATGTCGACTTATTTACAAGAGGAGTAACTCTTCTCATTGTTCGTGTTTTGAGCCTTTCCTTAGACAGCAGTATTAGATTCCGATGCACCATTGCTGGTTTACTGTATCCCTTGGACCTTAAAATCAACGATGAAACACAAAAATTGCATCGATATTGAATACAAAAGGCAAAATGTCGACTTATTTACAAGAGGAGTAACTCTTCTAATAGTTCGTGCTTTGAGCCTTTCCTGGGACAGCAGTATTAGATTCCGATGCACCATTGCAGGTTTACTGTATCCCATTGACCTTCGAATCAACGATAAAACACAGAAAATGCATCGATATTGAATACAAAAGGCGAAATGTCGACTTATTTACAAGAGGAGTAACTCTTCCAATAGTTCGTGCTTTGAGCCTTTCCTGGGACACCAGTATTGGATTACGATGCACCTTTGCAGGTTTACTGTATCCCTTGGACCTTTAAATCGACGATGAAACACAGAAATTGCATCGATATTGAATACAAAAGGCAAAATGTCGTCTTATTTACAAGAGGCGTATCTCTTCTAATAGTTCGTGCTTTGAGAGTTCTCTGGGACAGCAGTATTAGAATCCGAAACACCATTGCAGGTTTATTGTATCCCTTGGACCTTCAAGTCAACGAAGAAACACAGAAATTGCATCGATATTGAATACAAAAGGCAAGATGTCGTCTTATGTACAAGAGCAGTAACTCTTCTAATAGTTCGTGCATTGAGCCTTTCCTGGGACAGCAGTATTAGATTCCGATGCACCATTACAGGTTTACTGTATCCCTTGGACCTTCGAATCAACGATGAAACACAGAAATTGCTTCGATATTGAATACAAAAGGCAAATTGTCGACTTATTTACAAGAGGAGTAACTCTTCTAATAGTTCGTGCTTTTAGCCTTTACTGGGACAGCAGAATTAGATTCCGATGCACCATTGCAGCTTTACTGTATCCCTTGGACCCTCAAATCAACGATGAAACACAGCAATTGCATCGATTTTGAATACAAAAGGCAAAATGTCGACTTATTTACAAGAGGAGTAACTCTTCTAATGGTTCGTGCTTTGAGCCTTCTCTGGGACAGCAGTATTAGATTCCGATGCACCATTGCAGGTTTACTGTATCCCTTGGAACTTCAAATCAACGATGAAACACAGAAATTGCATCGATATTGAATACAAAAGGCAAAATGTCGACTTATTTACAAGAGGAGTAACTCTAACAATAGTTCGAGCTTTTAGCCTTGCCTGGGACAGCAGAATTAGATTCCTATGCACCACTGCAGCTTTACTGTATGCCTTGGACCTTCAAATCAACGATGAAACAGAGAAATTGCATCGATACTGAATACAAAAGGCAAAATGTCGACTTATTTACAAGAGGAGTAACTCTTATAGTAGTTCGTGATTTTAGCCTTTTTTGGGACAGCAGTGTTAGATTCAGATGCACCATTGCAGGTTAAATGTATACCTTGGACCTCCAAATCAACGATGAAACACAGAAATTGCATCGATATTGTATACAAAAGGCAAAATGTCGATTTATTTACAAGAGGAGTAACTCTTCTAATAGTTCGTGGTTTGAGCCTTTCCTGGGACAGACGTATTAGATTCCAATGCACCATTGCAGGTTTACTGTATCCATTGGACCTTCAAATCAACGATGAAACACAGAAATTGCATCGATATTGAATACAAAAGGCAAAATGTCGACTTATTTACAAGAGGAGTATCTCTTCTAATAGTTCGTGTTTGAGCCTTTCCTGGGACAGCAGTATTAGATTCCGGAGCACCATTGCGGGTTTACTATATCCCTTGGACCTTCAAATCAACGATTAAACACAGAAATTGCATCGATATTGAACACAAAAGGCAAAATGTCGAATTATTTACAAGAGGAGTAACTCTTCTAATAGTTTGTGCTTTGAGCCTTTCCTGGGACAGCAGTATCAGATTCCGATGCACCATTGCAGGTTTACTGTATCCCTTGGACCTTCAAATCAACGATGAAACATAGAAATTGCATCGATATTGAATACAAAAGGCAAAATGTCGACTTATTTACAAGAGGAGTAACTCTTCAAATAGTACGTGCTTTGAGCCATCCTGGGAATGCAGTAATAAATTCCGATGCAACATTGCAGGTGTACTGTATCCCTTGGACCTTCAAATCAATGATGAAACACAGGAATTGCATCGTTATTGAATACAAAAGGTAAAATGTCGACTTATTTATAAGAGGAGTAACTCTTCTAATAGTTCGTGCTTTGAGCCTTCTCTGGGACAGCAGTATTAGATTCCGATGCACCATTGCAGGTTTACTGTATCGCTTGGAACTTCAAATCAACGATGAAACACAGAAATTGCATCGATATTAAAAACAAAAGGCAAAATGTCGACTTATTTACAAGAGGAGTAACTCTTGTAATAGTTCATGCTTTTAGCCTCTCCTGGGACAGCAGAATTAGATTCCGATGCACCATTGCAACTTTACTGTATCCCTTGGACCTTCAAAGCAACGATGAAACACAAAAATTGCATCGATATTGAATACAAAAGGAAAAATGTCGACTTATTTACAAGAGGAGTAACTCTTCTAATAGTTCGTGCTTTGAGCCTTTCCTGGGACATCAGTATTATATTCCGAAGCACCATTGCAGGTTTTGTGTATCCCTCGGACCTTCAAATCAACGATGAAACACAGAAATTGAATCGATATTGAATATAAAAGGCAAAATGTCGACTTATTTACAACAGGAGTAACTCTTCTAATTGTTCGTGTTTTTAGAATTTTCTGGGACAGCAGTATTAGATTCCGATGCTCCATTGCAGGTTAAATGTATCCCTTGGACCTTCAAATCAACGATGAAACACAGAAATTGCATCGATATTGAATATAAAAGGCAAAATGTCGACTTATTTACAAGAGGAGTAACTCTTCTAATTGTTCGTGATTTGAGCCTTTCCTTAGACAGCAGTATTAGATTCCGATGCACCATTGCAGGTTTACTGTATCCCTTGGACCTTAAAATCAACGATGAAACACAAAAATTGCATCGATATTGCATACAAAAGGCAAAATGTCGACTTATTTACAAGAGGAGTAACTCTTCTAATAGTCCGTGCTTTGAGCCTTTCCTGGGACAGCAGTATTAGATTCCGATGCACCATTGCAGGTTTACTGTATCCCTTTGACCTTCGAATCAGAGATAAAACAAAGAAATTGCATCGATATTGAATACAAAAGGCTTAATGTCGACTTATTTACAAGAGGAGTAACTCTACTAATTGTTCGTGCTTTTAGAATTTTCTGGGACAGCAGTATTAGATTCCGATGCTCCATTGCAGGTTAAATGTATCCCTTGGACCTTCAAATCAACGATGAAACACAGAAATTGCATCGATATTGAATATAAAAGGCAAAATGTCGACTTATTTACAAGAGGAGTAACTCTTCTAATTGTTCGTGTTTTGAGCCTTTCCTTAGACAGCAGTATTAGATTCCGATGCACCATTGCAGGTTTACTGTATCCCATGGACCTTAAAATCAACGATGAAACACAGAAATTGCATCGATATTGAATACAAAAGGCAAGATGTCGACTTATTTACAAGAGGTGTAACTCTTCTAATAGTTCGTGCTTTTAGACTTTCCTGGGACAGCAGAATTAGATTCCGATGCACCATTGCAGCTTTACTGTATCCCTTGGACCTTCAAGTCAACGATGAAACACAGAAATTGCATCGATATTGAATAGAAAATGCAAAATGTCGACTTATTTAGAAGAGGAGTAACACTTCTAATAGTTCGTGCTTTGAGCCTTTCCTGGGTCAGCAAAATTAGATTCCGATGCACCATTGCAAATTTACGGTATTCCTTGGACCTTCAAATCATCGATGAAACACAGAAATTGCATCGATATTGAATACAAAAGGCTAGATGTCGACTTATTTATAAGAGGAGTAATCTTCTAATAGTTCGTGCTTTGAGGCATTCCTAGGACAGCAGTATTAGGATACGATGCATCATTGCAGGTTTACTGTATCCCTTAGACCTTCAAATCAACGATGAAACACAGAAATTGCATCGATATTGAATACAAAAGGCAAAATGTCGACTTATTTACAAGTGGAGTAACTCTTCTAATTGTTCGTGATTTTAGCCTTGCCTGGGACAGCAGAATTAGATTCCTATGCACCATTGCAGCTTTATTGTATCCCTTGGACCTTCAAATCAACTATGAAACAGAGAAATTGCATCGATATTGAATACAAAAGGCAAAATGTCGACTTATTTACAAGAGGAGTAACTGTTATAGTAGTTCGTGATTTTAGCCTTTTTTGGGAAAGCAGTGTTAGATTCAGATGGACCATTGCAGGTTTACTGTATCCCTTGGACCTCCAAATCAACGATGAAACACAGAAATTGCATCGATATTGAATACAAAAGGCAAATTGTCGACTTATTTACAAGAGGAGTAACTCTTCTAATAGTTCGTGGTGGGAGCCTTTCCTGGGACAGACGTATTAGATTCCAATGCACCATTGCAGGTTTACTGTATCCATTGGACCTTCAAATCAACGATGAAACACAGAAATTGCATCGAAATTGAATAAAAAAGGCAAAATGTCGACTTATTTACATGAGGAGTATCTCTTCTAATAGTTCGTGTTTGAGCCTTTCCTGGGACAGCAGTATTAGATTCCGGAGCACCATTGCGGGTGTACTATATCCCTTGGACCTTCAAATCAACGATTAAACACAGAAATTGCATCGATATTGAACATAAAAGGCAAAATGTCGAATTATTTACAAGAGGAGTAACTCTTCTAATAGTTTGTGTTTTGAGCCTTTCCTGGGACAGCAGTATCAGATTCCGATGCAACATTGCAGGTGTACTGTATCCCTTGGACCTTCAAATCAACGATGAAACACTGGAATTGCATCGATATTGAATACAAAAGGTAAAATGTCGACTTATTTATAAGAGGAGTAACTCTTGTAATAGTTCGTGCTTTGAGCCTTCTCTGGGACAGCAGTAATAAATTCCGATGCACCATTGCAGGTTTACTGTATCGCTTGGAACTTCAAATCAACGATGAAACACAGAAATTGCATCGATATTGAAAACAAAATGTAAAATGTCGACTTATTTACAAGAGGAGTAACTCTTGTAATAGTTCATGCTTTTAGCCTCTCCTGGGACAGCAGAATTAGATTCCGATGCACCATTGCAGCTTTACTGTATCCCTTGGACCTTCAAAGCAACGATGAAACACAGAAATTACATCGATATTGAATACAAAAGGAAAAATGTCGACTTATTTACAAGAGGAGTAACTCTTCTAATAGTTCGTGCTTTGAGCCTTTCCTGGGACATCAGTATTAGATTCCGATGCACCATTGCAGGTTTTGTGTATCCCTTGGACCTTCAAATCAACGATGAAACACAGAAATTGCATCGATATTGAATATAAAAGGCAAAATGTCGACTTATTTACAAGAGGAGTAACTCTTCTCATTGTTCGTGTTTTGAGCCTTTCCTTAGACAGCAGTATTAGATTCCGATGCACCATTGCAGGTGTACTGTATCCCTTGGACCTTAAAATCAACGATGAAACACAAAAATTGCATCGATATTGAATACAAAAGGCAAAATGTCGACTTATTTACAAGAGGAGTAACTCTTCTAATAGTTCGTGCTTTGAGCCTTTCCTGGGACAGCAGTATTAGATTCCGATGCACCATTGCAGGTTTACTGTATCCCTTTGACCTTCGAATCAACGATAAAACACAGAAAATGCATCGATATTGAATACAAAAGGCTAAATGTCGACTTATTTACAAGAGGAGTAACTCTTCTAATAGTTCGTGCTTTTAGAATTTTCTGGGACAGCAGTATTAGATTCCGATGCTCCATTGCAGGTTAAATGTATCCCTTGGACCTTCAAATCAACGATGAAACACAGAAATTGCATCGATATTGAATACAAATGTAAAATTGTTGACTTATTTACAAGAGGAGTAACTCATCCAATTGTTCGTGATTTGAGCCTTTCCTGGGAAAGCAGTATTAGATTCCAATGCACCATTGCATGTTTACTGTATCCATTGGACCTTCAAATCAACGATGAAACACAGAAATTGCATCGATATTGAATACAAAAGGCAAGATGTCGACTTATTTACAAGAGGTGTAACTCTTCTAATAGTTCGTGCTTTTAGACTTTCCTGGGACAGCAGAATTAGATTCCGATGCACCATTGCAGCTTTACTGTATCCCTTGGACCTTCAAATCAACGATGAAACACAGAAATTGCATCGATATTGAATAGAAAATGCAAAATGTCGACTTATTTAGAAGAGGAGTAACACTTCTAATAGTTCATGCTTTGAGCCTTTCCTGGGACAGCTGTATTAGATTCCGCTGCACCATTGCAAATTTACGGTATTCCTTGGACCTTCAAATCAACGATGAAACACAGAAATTGCATCGATATTGAATACAAAAGCCTAGATGTCGACATATTTATAAGAGGAGTAACTCTTCTAATTGTTCGTGCTTTGAGGCATTCCTAGGACAGCAGTATTAGGATACGATGCATCATTGCAAGTTTACTGTATCCCTTAGACCTTCAAATCAACGATGAAACACAGAAATTGCATCGATATTGAATACAAAATGCAAAATGTCGACTTATTTATAAGAGGAGTTACTCTTCTAATAGTTCGTGCTTAGAGCCTTTCCTGGGACAGCAGAATTAGATTCCGATGCACCATTGCAGCTTTACTGTATCCCTTGGACCTTCAAATCAACGATGAAACACAGAAATTGCATCGATATTGAATAGAAAATGCAAAATGTCGACTTATTTAGAGGAGGAGTAACACTTCTAATAGTTCATGCTTTGAGCCTTTCCTGGGTCAGCAAAATTAGATTCCGATGCACCATTGCAAATTTACGGTATTCCTTGGACCTTCAAATCAACGATGAAACACAGAAATTGCATCGATATTGAATACAAAAGGCTAGATGTCGACTTATTTATAAGAGGAGTAACTCTTCTAATAGTTCGTGCTTTGAGGCATTCCTAGGACAGCAGTATTAGGATACGATGCATCATTGCAGGTTTACTGTATCCCTTAGACCTTCAAATCAACGATGAAACAGAGAAATTGCATCGATATTGAATACAAAAGGCAAAATGTCGACTTATTTACAAGAGGAGTAACTCTTATAGTAGTTCGTGATTTTAGCCTTTTTTGGGAAAGCAGTGTTAGATTCAGATGCACCATTGCAGGTTTACTGTATCCCTTGGACCTCCAAATCAACGATGAAACACAGAAATTGCATCGATATTGAATACAAAAGGCAAAATGTCGACTTATTTACAAGAGGAGTAACTCTTCTAATAGTTCGTGGTGGGAGCCTTTCCTGGGACAGACGTATTTGATTCCAATGCACCATTGCAGGTTTACTATATCCACTGGACCTTCAAATCAACGATGAAACACAGAAATTGCATCGATATTGAATACAAAAGGCAAAATGTCGACTTATTTACAAGAGGAGTATCTCTTCTAACAGTTCGTGTTTGAGCCTTTCCTGGGACAGCAGTATTAGATTCCGGAGCACCATTGCGGGTTTACTATATATCTTGGACCCTCAAATCAACGATTAAACACAGAAATTGCATCGATATTGAACATAAAAGGCAAAATGTCGAATTATTTACAAGAGGAGTAACTCTTCTAATAGTTTGTGCTTTGAGCCTTTTCAGGGACAGCAGTATCAGATTCCGATGCACCATTGCAGGTTTACTGTATCCCTTGGACCTTCAAATCAACGATGAAACATAGAAGTTGCATCGATATTGAATACAAAAGGCAAAATGTCGACTTATTTACAAGAGGAGTAACTCTTCTAATAGTTCGTGCTTTGAGCCATCCTGGGACAGCAGTATTAAATTCCGATGCAACATTGCAGGTGTACTGTATCCCTTGGACCTTCAAATCAACGATGAAACACAGGAATTGCATCGATATTGAATACAAAAGGTAAAATGTCGACTTATTTATAAGAGGAGTAACTCTGCTAATAGTTCGTGCTTTGAGCCATCTCTGGGACAGCAGTATTAGATTCCGATGCACCATTGCAGGTTTACTGTATCGCTTGGAACTTCAAATCAACGATGAAACACAGAAATTGCATCGATATTGAAAACAAAATTTAAAATGTCGACTTAATTACAAGAGGAGTAACTCTTGTAATAGTTCATCCTTTTAGCCTCTCCTGGGACATCAGAGTTAGATTCCGATGCACCATTTCAGCTTTACTGTATCCCTTGGACCTTCAAAGCAACGATGAAACACAGAAATTACATCGATATTGAATACAAAAGGAAAAATGTCGACTTATTTACAAGAGGAGTAACTCTTCTAATAGTTCGTGCTTTGAGCCTTTCCTGGGAAGTATTAGATTCCGATGCACCATTGCAGGTTTTTTGTATCCCTTGGACCTTCAAATCAACGATGAAACACAGAAGTTGCATCGATATTGAATATAAAAGGCAAAATGTCGACTTATTTACAAGAGGAGTAACTCTTCTCATTGTTCGTGTTTTGAGCCTTTCCTTAGACAGCAGTATTAGATTCCGATGCACCATTGCAGGTTTACTGTATCCCGTGGACCTTAAAATCAACGATGTAACACAAAAATTGCATCGATATTGAATACAAAAGGCAAAATGTCGACTTATTTACAAGAGGAGTAACTCTTCTAATAGTTCGTGCTTTGAGCCTTTCCTGGGACAGCAGTATTAGATTCCGATGCACCATTGCAGGTTTACTGTATCCCTTTGACCTTCGAATCAACGATAAAACACAGAAATTGCATCGATATTGAATACATAAGGCTAAATGTCGACTTATTTACAAGAGGAGTAACTCTTCTAATAATTCGTGCTTTTAGAATTTTCTGGGACAGCAGTATTAGATTCCGATGCTCCATTGCAGGTTAAATGTATCCCTTGGACCTTCAAATCAACGATGAAACACAGAAATTGCATCGATATTGAATACAAATGTAAAATTGTCGACTTATTTATAAGAGGAGTAACTCTTCTAATTGTTCGTGCTTTGAGGCATTCCTAGGACAGCAGTATTAGGATACGATGCATCATTGCAGGTTTACTGTATCCCTTAGACCTTCAAATCAACGATGAAACACAGAAATTGCATCGATATTGAATACAAAAGGCAAAATGTCGACTTATTTATAAGAGGAGTTACTCTTCTAATAGTTCGTGCTTTGAGCCTTTCCTGGGACAGCAGAATTAGATTCCGATGCACCATTGCAGCTTTACTGTATCCCTTGGACCTTCAAATCAACGATGAAACACAGAAATTGCATCGATATTGAATAGAAAATGCAAAATGTCGACTTATTTAGAAGAGGAGTAACACTTCTAATAGTTCATGCTTTGAGCCTTTCCTGGGTCAGCAAAATTAGATTCCGATGCACCATTGCAAATTTACGGTATTCCTTGGACCTTCAAATCAACGATGAAACACAGAAATTGCATCGATATTGAATACAAAAGGCTAGATGTCGACTTATTTATAAGAGGAGTAACTCTTCTAATAGTTCGTGCTTTGAGGCATTCCTAGGACAGCAGTATTAGGATACGATGCATCATTGCAGGTTTACTGTATCCCTTAGACCTTCAAATCAACGATGAAACACAGAAATTGCATCGATATTGAATACAAAATGCAAAATGTCGACTTATTTACAAGTGGAGTAACTCTTCTAATAGTTCGTGCTTTTAGCCCTGCCTTTGACAGCAGAATTAGATTCCTATGCACCATTGCAGCTTTACTGTATCCCTTGGACCTTCAAATCGACGATGAAACAGAGAAATTGCATCGATATTGAATACAAAAGGCAAAATGTCGACTTATTTACAAGAGGAGTAACTCTTATAGTAGTTCGTGATTTTAGCCTTTTTTGGAAAAGCAGTGTTAGATTCAGATGCACCATTGCAGGTTTACTGTATCCCTTGGACCTCCAAATCAACGATGAAACACAGAAATTGCATCGATATTGAATACAAAAGGCAAAATGTCGACTTATTTACAAGAGGAGTAACTCTTCTAATAGTTCGTGGTGGGAGCCTTTCCTGGGACAGACGTATTAGATTCCAATGCACCATTGCAGGTTTACTGTATCCATTGGACCTTCAAATCAACGATGAAACACAGAAATTGCATCGATATTGAATACAAAAGGCAAAATGTCGACTTATTTCCAAGAGGAGTATCTCTTCTAATAGTTCGTGTTTGAGCCTTTCCTGGGACAGCAGTATTAGATTCCGGAGCACCATTGCGGGTTTACTATATCCCTTGGACCTTCAAATCAACGATTAAACACAGAAATTGCATCGATATTGTATATAAAAGGCAAAATGTCGAATTATTTACAAGAGGAGTAACTCTTCTAATAGTTTGTGCTTTGAGCCTTTCCTGGGACAGCAGTATCAGATTCCGATGCACCATTGCAGGTTTACTGTATCCCTTGGACCTTCAAATCAACGATGAAACATAGAAATTGCATCGATATTGAATACAAAAGGCAAAATGTCGACTTATTTACAAGAGGAGTAACTCTTCTAATAGTTCGTGCATTGAGCCATCCTGGGACAGCAGTATTAAATTCCGATGCAACATTGCAGGTGTACTGTATCCCTTGGACCTTCAAATCAACGATGAAACACAGGAATTGCATCGATATTGAATACAGAAGGAAAAATGTCGACTTATTTACAAGAGGAGTAACTCTTCTAATAGTTCTTGATTTGAGTCAGCTCTGGGACAGCAGTATTAGATTCCGATGCACCATTGCAGGTTTACTGTATCCCTTGGACCTTCAAATCAACGATGAAACACATAAATTGCATCGATATTGAATACAGAAGGAAAAATGTCGACTTATTTACAAGAGGAGTAACTCTTCTAATAGTACGTGCTTTTAGCCTTTCCTGGGACAGCAGAATTAGAATCCGATGCACCATTGCAGCTTTACTGTATCCCTTGGACCTTACAATCAACGATGAAACACAGAAATAGCATCGATATTGAATACAAAACTGAAATTGTCGACTTATTTACAAGCGGAGTAACTCTTCTAATAGTTCGTGCATTTTGCCTTTCCTGGGACAGCAGTATTAGATTCCAATGCACCATTGCAGGTTTACTATATCCCTTGGACCTTCAAATCAACGATGATACACAGGAATTGCATCGATATTGAATACAAAAGGCAAAATGTCGTCTTATTTACAAGAGGAATAACTCTTCTAATAATTCGTGCTTTGAGCCTTTTTTGGGACAGCAGTATTAGATTCCGATGCACCATTGCAGGTTTACTGTATCCAGTGGACGTTCAAATCAACGATGAAACACAGAAAATGCATCATTATTGAATACAAAAGGCGAAATGTCGACTTATTTACAAGAGGAGTAACTCTTCCAATAGTTCGTGCTTTGTGCCTTTCCTGGGACACCAGTATTGGATTACGATGCACCTTCGCAGGTTTACTGTACCCCTTGGACCTTCAAATCAACGATGAAACTCAGAAATTGCATCGATATTGAATACAAAAGGCAAAATGTCGATTTATTTATAAGAGGAGTAACTCTTATAATAGTTCGTGCTTTGAGCCTTTCCTGGGACAGCAGTATTAGATTCCGATGCACCATTGCAGGTTTATTGTATCCCTTGGACCTTCAAATCAACGAAGAAACACAGAAATTGCATCGATATTGAATACAAAAGGCAAAATGTCGACTTATTTAGAAGAGGAGTAACTCTTCTAATAGTTCGTGCGTTTAGCCATTCCTGGGACAGCAGAATTAGATTCCGATGCACCATTGCAGCTTTACTGTATCCCTTGGACCCTCAAATCAACGATGAAACACAGCAATTGCATCGTAATTGAATACAAAACGCAAAATGTCGACTTATTTACAAGAGGAGTAACTCTTCTAATAGTTCGTGTTTTGAGCCTTTCTTGGGACAGAAGTATTAGATTCCGATGCACCATTACAGGTTTACTGCATCCCTTTGACCTTCGAATCAACGATGAAACACAGAAATTGCATCGATATTGAATACAAAAGGCAGTATATCGACTTATTTAGAAGAGGAGTAACTCTTCTAATAGTTCGTGCTTTTAGCCTTGTCTGGGACAGCAGAATTAGATTCCTATGCACCATTGCAGGTTTACTGTATCCCTTGGACCTTCAAATCAACGATGAAACAGAGAAATTGCATCGATATTGAATACAAAAGGCAAAATGTCGACTTATTTACAAGAGGAAAAACTCTTATAGTAGTTCATGATTTTAGCCTTTTTTGGGACAGCAGTGTTAGATTCAGATGCACCATTGCAGGTTTACTGTATCCCTTGGACCTCCAAATCAACGATGAAACACAGAAATTGCATCGATATTGAATACAAAAGGCAAAATGTCGACTTATTTACAAGAGGAGTAACTCTTCTAACAGTTCGTGGTTTGAGCCTTTCCTGGGACACCTGTATTAGATTCCGATGCACCATTGCTGGTTTACTGTAACCATTGGACCTTCGAATCAACGATGAAACACAGAAATTGCATCGATATTGAATACAAAAGTCAAAATGTCGACTTATTTACAAGAGGAGTAACTCTTCTATTAGTTCTTGATTTGAGTCATCTCTGGGACAGCAGTATTAGATTCCGATGCACCATTGCAGGTTTACTGTATCCCTTGGACCTTCAAATCAACGATGAAACACAGAAATTGCATCGATATTGAATACAAAAGGCAAAATGTCGACTTATTTACAAGAGGAGTAACTCTTCTAATAGTACGTGCTTTTAGCCTTTCCTGGGACAGCAGAATTAGATTCCGATGCACCATTGCAGCTCTACTGTATCCCGTGGACCTTAATATCAACGATGAAACACAGAAATAGCATCGATATTGAATACAAAACGGAAAATGTCGACTTATTTACAAGAGGAGTAACTCTTCTAATAGTTCGTGCTTTGAGCCTTTCCTGGGACAGCAGTATTAGATTCCAATGCACCATTGCAGGTTTACTGTATCCCTTGGACCTTCAAATCAACGATGAAACACAGAAATTGCATCGATATTGAATACAAAAGGCAAAATGTCGACTAATTTACAAGCGGAATAACTCCTCTAATACTTCGTCCTTTGAGCCTTCCTGGGACAGCAGTACTAGATTCCGATCCAACGTTGCAGGTTTACTGTATCCCTTGGACCTTCAAATCAACGATGAAACACAGAAATTGCATCGATATTGAATACAAAAGGCAAAATGTCGACTTATTTATAAGAGGAGTAGCTCTTCTAATAGTTCGTGCTTTGAACCTTTCCTGGGACAGCAGCATCAGATTCCGATGCACCATTGCATGTTTACTGTATCCCTTGGACCTTACACTCAACGATGAAACACAGAAATTGCATCGATATTGAATACAAATGGCAAAATGTCGACTTATTTACAAGGGGAGTAACTCTTATAGTAGTTCGTGATTTTAGCCATTTTTGGGACAGCAGTGTTAGATTCAGATGCACCATTGCAGGTTTACTGTATCCCTTGGAGCTCCAAATCAACGATGAAACACAGATATTGCAGCGATATTGAATACAAAAGGCAAAATGTCGGCTTATTTACTAGAGGGGTAGCTCTTCTAATACTTCGTGCTTTGAGCCTTCTCTGGGACAGGAGTATTAGATTCCGATGCACCATTGCAGGTTTACTGTATCCCTTGGGACTTCAAATCAACGATGAAACACAGAAATTGCATCGATATTGAATACAAAAGGCAAAATGTCGACTTATTTACAAGAGGAGTAACTCTTCTAATAGTTCGTGCTTTGAGCCTGCCTGGGACAGCAGTATTAAATTCCGATGCAACATTGCAGGTTTACTGTATCCCTTGGACCTTCAAATCAACGATGAAACACAGGAATTGCATCGATATTGAATACAAAAGGCAAAATGTCGACTTATTTATAAGAGGAGTAACTCTTCTAATAGTTCGTGCTTTGAGCCTTCTCTGGGACAGCAGTATTAGATTCCGATGCACCATTGCAGGTTAACTGTATCGCTTGGAACTTCAAATCAACGATGAAACACAGAAATTGCATCGATATAGAATACAAAAGGCAAAATGTCGACTTATTTACAAGAGGAGTAACTCTTGTAATAGTTCATGCTTTTAGCCTCTCCTGGGACAGCAGAATTAGATTCCGATTAACCATTGCAGGTTTTCTGTATCCCTTGGACCTTCAAATCAACGATGAAACACAGAAATTGCATCGATATTGAATACAAAAGGCAAAATGTCGACTTATCTACAAGAAGAGTAACTCTTCTAATAGTTCGTGCTTTGAGCCTTCTCTGGGACAGCAGTATTAGATTCCGATGCACCATTGCAGGTTTACTGTATCCCTTGGAACTTCAAATCAACGATGAAACACAGAAATTGCATCGATATTGAATACAAAAGGCAAAATGTCGACTTACTTACAAGAGGAGTAACTCTTCTAATAGTACGTGCTTTTAGCCTTGATTGGGACAGCAGAATTAGATTCCGTTGCACCATTGCAGCTTTACTGTATCCCTTGGACCTTCAAATAATCGATGGAACACAGAAATTGCATCGATATTGAATACAAAACGCAAAATTTCAACTTATTTACAAGAAGAGTAAGTCTTCTAATAGTTCGTGCTTTGAGCCCTTCCTAGGACAGCAGTATTAGATTCCAATGCACCATTGCAAGTTTACTGTATCCCTTGGACCTTCAAATCAACGATGAAACACAGAAATCGCATCGATATTGAATACAAAAGGCAAAATGTCGACTTATTTCCAAGAGGAGTATCTCTTCTAAAATTTCGTGCTTTGAGCCTTTCTTGGGACAGCAGTATTAGATTCCGAAGCACCAATGCAGGTTTACTATATCTCTTGGACCTTCAAATCAACGATTAAACACAGAAATTGCATCGATATTGAACACAAATGGCATAATGTCGACATATTTACATGAGGAGTAACTCTTCTAAAAGTCTGTGCTTTGAGCCTTTCCTGGGACAGCACTATCAGATTCCGATGCACCATTGCTGGTTTAATGTATCCCTTGGACCTTCAAATCAACGATGAAACAAAGAAATTGCATCGATATCGAATACAAAAGGCAAAATGTCGACTTATTTACAAGAGGAGTAACTCTTCTAATAGTTCGTGCTTTGAGCCTTCCTGGGACAGCAGTATTCAATTCCGATGCAACATTGCAGGTTTACTGTATCCCTTGGACCTTCAAATCAACGATGAAACACAGGAATTGCATCGATATTGAACACAAATGGCAAAATGTCGACTTATTTACATGAGGAGTAACTCTTCTAAAAGTCTGTGCTTTGAGCCTTTCCTGGGACAGCAGTATTAGATTCCGATGCACCATTGCAGGTTTACTGTATCCCTTTGACCTTCGAATCAACGATAAAACACAGAAATTGCATCGATATTGTATACATAAGGCTAAATGTCGACTTATTTACAAGAGGAGTAACTCTTCTAATAGTTCGTGCTTTGAGCCTTTCTTGGGACAGAAGTATTAGATTCCGATGCACCATTACAGGTTTACTGCATCCCTTTGACCTTCGAATCAACGATGAAACACAGAAATTGCATCGATATTGAATACAAAAGGCAATATATCGACTTATTTAGAAGAGGAGTAACTCTTCTAATAGTTCGTGCTTTTAGCCTTGTCTGGGACAGCAGAATTAGATTCCTATGCATCATTGCAGGTTTACTGTATCCCTTGGACCTTCAAATCAACGATGAAACAGAGAAATTGCATCGATATTGAATACAAAAGGCAAAATGTCGACTTATTTACAAGAGGAAAAACTCTTATAGTAGTTCGTGATTTTAGCCTTTTTTGGGACAGCAGTGTTAGATTCAGATGCACCATTGCAGGTTTACTGTATCCCTTGGACCTTCAAATCAACGATGAAACACAGAAATTGCATCGATATTGAATACAAAAGGCAAAATGTCGACTTATTTACAAGAGGAGTAACTCTTCTAATAGTACGTGCTTTTAGCCTTTCCTGGGACAGCAGAATTAGATTCCGATGCACCATTGCAGCTCTACTGTATCCCGTGGACCTTAATATCAACGATGAAACACAGAAATAGCATCGATATTGAATACAAAACGGAAAATGTCGACTTATTTACAAGAGGAGTAACTCTTCTAATAGTTCGTGCTTTGAGCCTTTCCTGGGACAGCAGTATTAGATTCCAATGCACCATTGCAGGTTTACTGTATCCCTTGGACCTAAAAATCAACGATGAAACACAGAAATTGCATCGATATTGAATACAAAAGGCAAAATGTCGACTAATTTACAAGCGGAATAACTCTTCTAATACTTCGTCCTTTGAGCCTTCCTGGGACAGCAGTACTAGATTCCGATGCAACGTTGCAGGTTTACTGTATCCCTTGGACCTTCAAATCAACGATGAAACACAGAAATTGCATCGATATTGAATACAAAAGGAATAATGTCGACTTATTTATAAGAGGAGTAGCTCTTCTAATAGTTCGTGCTTTGAACCTTTCCTGGGACAGCAGCATCAGATTCCGATGCACCATTGCATGTTTACTGTATCCCTTGGACCTTACACTCAACGATGAAACACAGAAATTGCATCGATATTGAATACAAAAGGCAAAATGTCGACTTATTTACAAGGGGAGTAACTCTTATAGTAGTTCGTGATTTTAGCCATTTTTGGGACAGCAGTGTTAGATTCAGATGCACCATTGCAGGTTTACTGTATCCCTTGGAGCTCCAAATCAACGATGAAACACAGAAATTGCATCGATATTGAATACAAAAGGCAAAATGACGACTTATTTACAAGAGGAGTAACTCTTCTAATAGTTCGTGCTTTGAGCCTTTCCTGGGACACCAGTACTAGATTCCGATGCAACGTTGCAGGTTTCCTGTATCCCTTGGACCTTCAAATCAACGATGAAACACAGAAATTGCATCGATATTGAATACAAAAGGCAAAATGTCGACTTATTTATAAGAGGAGTAGCTCTTCTAATAGTTCGTGCTTTGAACCTTTCCTGGGACAGCAGCATCAGATTCCGATGCACCATTGCATGTTTACTGTATCCCTTGGACCTTACACTCAACGATGAAACACAGAAATTGCATCGATATTGAATACAAAAGGCAAAATGTCGACTTATTTACAAGGGGAGTAACTCTTATAGTAGTTCGTGATTTTAGCCATTTTTGGGACAGCAGTGTTAGATTCAGATGCACCATTGCAGGTTTACTGTATCCCTTGGAGCTCCAAATCAACGATGAAACACAGAAATTGCATCGATATTGAATACAAAAGGCAAAATGACGACTTATTTACAAGAGGAGTAACTCTTCTAATAGTTCGTGCTTTGAGCCTTTCCTGGGACACCAGTACTAGATTCCGATGCAACGTTGCAGGTTTACTGTATCCCTTGGACCTTCAAATCAACGATGAAACACAGAAATTGCATCGATATTGAATACAAAAGGCAAAATGTCGACTTATTTATAAGAGGAGTAGCTCTTCCAATAGTTCGTGCTTTGAACCTTTCCTGGGACAGCAGCATCAGATTCCGATGCACCATTGCATGTTTACTGTATCCCTTGGACCTTACACTCAGCGATGAAACACAGAAATTGCATCGATATTGAATACAAAAGGCAAAATGTCGACTTATTTACAAGGGGAGTAACTCTTATAGTAGTTCGTGATTTTAGCCATTTTTGGGACAGCAGTGTTAGATTCAGATGCACCATTGCAGGTTTACTGTATCCCTTGGACCTTCAAATCAACGATGAAACACAAAAATTGCGTGGATATTGAATACAAAAGGCAAAATATCGAATTATTTATAAGATGAGTAACTCTTCTAATAATTCGTGCTTTGAGCCTTTCATGGGACAGCAGTATTAGGTTCCGATGCATCACTTTAGCTTTACGGTATCCCTTGGACCCTCAAATCAACGATGAAACACAGCAATTGCATTGTAATTGAATACAAAACGCAAAATGTCGACTTATTTACAAGAGGAGTAACTCTTCTAATAGTTCGTGCTTTGAGCCTTTCCTGGGACAGCAGTATTAGATTCCGATGCACCATTGCAGGTTTACTGTATCCCTTGGACCATCAAATCAACGATGAAACACAGATATTGCAGCGATATTGAATACAAAAGGCAAAATGTCGGCTTATTTACTAGAGGGGTAGCTCTTCTAATACTTCGTGCTTTGAGCCTTCTCTGGGACAGGAGTATTAGATTCCGATGCACCATTGCAGGTTTACTGTATCCCTTGGGACTTCAAATCAACGATGAAACACAGAAATTGCATCGATATAGAATACAAAAGGCAAAATGTCGACTTATTTACAAGAGGAGTAACTCTTCTAATAGTTCGTGCTTTGAGCCTGCCTGGGACAGCAGTATTAAATTCCGATGCAACATTGCAGGTTTACTGTATCCCTTGGACCTTCAAATCAACGATGAAACACAGGAATTGCATCGATATTGAATACAAAAGGCAAAATGTCGACTTATTTATAAGAGGAGTAACTCTTCTAATAGTTCGTGCTTTGAGCCTTCTCTGGGACAGCAGTATTAGATTCCGATGCACCATTGCAGGTTACCTGTATCGCTTGGAACTTCAAATCAACGATGAAACACAGAAATTGCATCGATATTGAATACAAAAGGCAAAATGTCGACTTATTTACAAGAGGAGTAACTCTTGTAATAGTTCATGCTTTTAGCCTCTCCTGGGACAGCAGAATTAGATTCCGATTAACCATTGCAGGTTTTCTGTATCCCTTGGACCTTCAAATCAACGATGAAACACAGAAATTGCATCGATATTGAATACAAAAGGCAAAATGTCGACTTATCTACAAGAAGAGTAACTCTTCTAATAGTTCGTGCTTTGAGCCTTCTCTGGGACAGCACTATTAGATTCCGATGCACCATTGCAGGTTTACTGTATCCCTTGGAACTTCAAATCAACGATGAAACACAGAAATTGCATCGATATTGAATACAAAAGGCAAAATGTCGACTTACTTACAAGAGGAGTAACTCTTCTAATAGTACGTGCTTTTAGCCTTGATTGGGACAGCAGAATTAGATTCCGTTGCACCATTGCAGCTTTACTGTATCCCTTGGACCTTCAAATAATCGATGGAACACAGAAATTGCATCGATATTGAATACAAAACGCAAAATTTCAACTTATTTACAAGAAGAGTAAGTCTTCTAATAGTTCGTGCTTTGAGCCCTTCCTAGGACAGCAGTATTAGATTCCAATGCACCATTGCAAGTTTACTGTATCCCTTGGACCTTCAAATCAACGATGAAACACAGAAATCGCATCGATATTGAATACAAAAGGCAAAATGTCGACTTATTTACAAGAGGAGTATCTCTTCTAATATTTCGTGCTTTGAGCCTTTCCTGGGACAGCAGTATTAGATTCCGAAGCACCAATGCAGGTTTACTATATCCCTTGGACCTTCAAATCAACGATTAAACACAGAAATTGCATCGATATTGAACACAAATGGCAAAATGTCGACTTATTTACATGAGGAGTAACTCTTCTAAAAGTCTGTGCTTTGAGCCTTTCCTGGGACAGCACTATCAGATTCCGATGCACCATTGCTGGTTTAATGTATCCCTTGGACCTTCAAATCAACGATGAAACAAAGAAATTGCATCGATATTGAATACAAAAGGCAAAATGTCGACTTATTTACAAGAGGAGTAACTCTTCTAATAGTTCGTGCTTTGAGCCTTCCTGGGACAGCAGTATTCAATTCCGATGCAACATTGCAGGTTTACTGTATCCCTTGGACCTTCAAATCAACGATGAAACACAGGAATTGCATCGATATTGAACACAAATGGCAAAATGTCGACTTATTTACATGAGGAGTAACTCTTCTAAAAGTCTGTGCTTTGAGCCTTTCCTGGGACAGCAGTATTAGATTCCGATGCACCATTGCAGGTTTACTGTATCCCTTTGACCTTCGAATCAACGATAAAACACAGAAATTGCATCGATATTGTATACATAAGGCTAAATGTCGACTTATTTACAAGAGGAGTAACTCTTCTAATAGTTCGTGATTTTAGAATTTTCAGGGACAGCAGTATTAGATTCCGATGCACCATTGCAGGTTAAATGTATCCCTTGGACCTTCAAATCAACGATGAAACACAGAAATTGCATCGATATTGAATACAAATGGAAAATGTCGACTTATTTACAAGAGGAGTAACTCTTCCAATAGTTCGTGATTTGAGCCTTTCCTGGGACAGCAGTATTAGATTCCGATGCACCATTGCATGTTTACTGTATCCCTTGGACCTTCAAATCAGCGATGAAACACAGAAATTGCATCGATATTGAATACAAAAGGCAAGATGTCGACTTATTTACAAGAGGTGTAACTCTTCTAATATTTCGTGATTTTAGCCTTTCCTGGAAGAGCAGAATTAGATTCGGATGCACCATTGCAGCTTTACTGTACCCTTGGACCTTCAAATCAACGATGAAACACAGAAATTGCATCGATATTGAACAGAAAATGCAAAATGTCGACTTATTTAGAAGAGGAGTTACTCTTCTAATAGTTCGTGCTTTGAGCCTTTCCTGGGACAGCAGTACTAGATTCAGATACACCATTGCAGGCTTACTGTATACCTTGGACCTTCAAATCAACGATGACACACAGAAATTGCATCGATATTGAATACAAAAGGCAAAATGTCGACCTATTTACAAGAGGAGTAACTCTTCTAATAGTTCGTGCTTTGAGCCCTTCCTGGGAATGCAGTATTAGATTCCGACGCTCCATTGCAGGTTTAGTGTATTCCTAGGACCTTCAAATCAACGATTAAACACAGAAATTGCATCGATTTTGATTACAAAGGGCAGGATGTCGACGTATTTATAAGAGGAGTAACTCTTCTAATAGTTCGTGCTTTGAGCCTTTCCTGGGACAGCAGTATTAGATTCCGATGCACCATTGCAGGTTTACTGTATCCCTTGGACCATCAAGTCAACGATGAAACACAGAAATTACATCGATATTGAATACAAAAGGCAAAATATCGACTTATTTACAAGTAGAGTAACTCTTCAAATAGTTCGTGCTTTGAGCCTATCCTGGGACAGCAGTATTAGATTCCGATGCACCATTGGAGGTTTACTGTATCCCTTGGACCTTCAAATCAACGATGAAACACAGAAATTGGATCGATACTGAATACATAAAGCAATATGTTGACTTATTTACAAGAGGAGTAACTCTTCTAATAGTCTGCGCTTTGAGCCATTCCTGGGACAGCAGTATTAGATTCCGATGCACCATTGCAGGTTTAGTGTATCCCTTGGATCTTCAAATCAACGATTAAACACAGAAATTGCATCGATATTGAATAGAAAAGGCGTGATGTCGACTTACTTATAAGAGGAGTAACTCTTCTATTAGTTCGTGCTTTGAGCCTTTCCTGGGACAGCAGTATTAGATACCGATGCATCATTGCAGCTTTACTGTATCCCTTGGACCTTCAAATCAACGATGAAACACAGAAATTGCATCGATATTGAATACAAAAGGCAAAATGTCGACTTATTTACAAGAGGAATAACTCTTCTAATAGTTCGTGCTTTCAGCCTTCTCTGGGACAGCATTATTAGATTCCGATGCACCATTGCTGGTTTACTGTATCCCTTGGAACTTCAAATCAACGATGAAACACAGAAATTGCATCGATATTGAATACAAAAGGCAAAATGTCGACTCACTTACAAGAGGAGTAACTCTTCTAATAGTTTGTGATTTTTGCCTTTCCTGGGACAGCAGAATTATATTGCGATGCACCATTGCAGCTTTACTGTATCCCTTGGACCTTCAAATCATCGATGGAACACAGAAATTGCATCGATATTGAATACCAAACGCAAAATTTCGGGTTATTTACAAGAGGAGTAAGTCTTCTAATAGTTCGTGCTTTGAGCCTTTCCTGGGCAGCAGTATTAGATTCCAATGCACCATTGCAGGTTTACTGTATCCCTTGGACCTTCAAATCATCGATGGAACACAGAAATTGCATCGATATTGAATACAAAAGGGAAAATGTGGACATAGTTACAAGAGGAGAAACAGTTCTAATATTTCGTGCTTTGAGCCTTTCCTGGGACAGCAGTATTAGATTACGATGCACCATTGCAGGTTTACTGTATCCCTTGGACCTTCACATCAACGTTGAAACACAGAAATTGCATCGATATTGAATACAAAAGGCAAAATGTCGACTTATTTATAAGAGGAGTAACTCTTCAAATAGTTCGTGCTTTGAGCCCGTCCTGGGATAGCAGTATTAGATTCCGATGCGCCATTGCAGGTTTACTGTATCCCATGGACTTTCAAATCAACGATGAAGCACAGAAATTGCATCGATATTGAATACAAAAGGCAAAATGTCGACTTATTTACAAGAGGAGTAACTCTTCTAATAGTTCGTGCTTTGAGCCTTTCCTGGGACAGCAGTATTAGAATCCGATGCACCATTGCAGGCTTACTGTATACCTTGGACCTTCAAATCAACGATGACACACAGAAATTGCATCGATATTGAATACAAAAGGCAAAATGTCGACCTATTTACAAGAGGAGTAACTCTTCTAATAGTTCGTGCTTTGAGCCCTTCCTGGGAATGCAGTATTAGATTCCGACGCTCCATTGCAGGTTTAGTGTATTCCTAGGACCTTCAAATCAACGATTAAACACAGAAATTGCATCGATTTTGATTACAAAGGGCAGGATGTCGACGTATTTATAAGAGGAGTAACTCTTCTAATAGTTCGTGCTTTGAGCCTTTCCTGGGACAGCAGTATTAGATTCCGATGCACCATTGCAGGTTTACTGTATCCCTTGGACCTTCAAGTCAACGATGAAACACAGAAATTACATCGATATTGAATACAAAAGGCAAAATATCGACTTATTTACAAGTAGAGTAACTCTTCAAATAGTTCGTGCTTTGAGCCTATCCTGGGACAGCAGTATTAGATTCCGATGCACCATTGGAGGTTTACTGTATCCCTTGGACCTTCAAATCAACGATGAAACACAGAAATTGGATCGATACTGAATACATAAAGCAATATGTTGACTTATTTACAAGAGGAGTAACTCTTCTAATAGTCTGCGCTTTGAGCCATTCCTGGGACAGCAGTATTAGATTCCGATGCACCATTGCAGGTTTAGTGTATCCCTTGGATCTTCAAATCAACGATTAAACACAGAAATTGCATCGATATTGAATAGAAAAGGCGTGATGTCGACTTACTTATAAGAGGAGTAACTCTTCTATTAGTTCGTGCTTTGAGCCTTTCCTGGGACAGCAGTATTAGATACCGATGCATCATTGCAGCTTTACTGTATCCCTTGGACCTTCAAATCAACGATGAAACACAGAAATTGCATCGATATTGAATACAAAAGGCAAAATGTCGACTTATTTACAAGAGGAATAACTCTTCTAATAGTTCGTGCTTTCAGCCTTCTCTGGGACAGCATTATTAGATTCCGATGCACCATTGCTGGTTTACTGTATCCCTTGGAACTTCAAATCAACGATGAAACACAGAAATTGCATCGATATTGAATACAAAAGGCAAAATGTCGACTCACTTACAAGAGGAGTAACTCTTCTAATAGTTTGTGATTTTTGCCTTTCCTGGGACAGCAGAATTATATTGCGATGCACCATTGCAGCTTTACTGTATCCCTTGGACCTTCAAATCATCGATGGAACACAGAAATTGCATCGATATTGAATACCAAACGCAAAATTTCGGGTTATTTACAAGAGGAGTAAGTCTTCTAATAGTTCGTGCTTTGAGCCTTTCCTGGGCAGCAGTATTAGATTCCAATGCACCATTGCAGGTTTACTGTATCCCTTGGACCTTCAAATCATCGATGGAACACAGAAATTGCATCGATATTGAATACAAAAGGGAAAATGTGGACATAGTTACAAGAGGAGAAACAGTTCTAATATTTCGTGCTTTGAGCCTTTCCTGGGACAGCAGTATTAGATTACGATGCACCATTGCAGGTTTACTGTATCCCTTGGACCTTCACATCAACGTTGAAACACAGAAATTGCATCGATATTGAATTCAAAAGGCAAAATGTCGACTTATTTATAAGAGGAGTAACTCTTCAAATAGTTCGTGCTTTGAGCCCGTCCTGGGATAGCAGTATTAGATTCCGATGCGCCATTGCAGGTTTACTGTATCCCATGGACTTTCAAATCAACGATGAAGCACAGAAATTGCATCGATATTGAATACAAAAGGCAAAATGTCGACTTATTTACAAGAGGAGTAACTCTTCTAATAGTTCGTGCTTTGAGCCTTTCCTGGGACAGCAGTATTAGAATCCGATGCACCATTGCAGGTTTACTGATTCCCTTGGACCTTCAAATCAACGAAGAAACGCAGAAATTGCATCGATATTGAATACAAAAGGCAAGATGTCGACTTATTTACAAGATGAGTAACTCTTCTATTAGTTGGTGCTTTGAGCCTTTCCTGAGACAGCTGTATTAGATTGCGATGCACCATTACAGATTTACTGTATCCCTTGGACCTTCAAATGAACAATGAAACACAGAAATTGCAGCGATATTGAATACAAAGGGCAAAATGTCGGCTTATTTACAAGAGGAGGAACTCTTCTAATAGTTCGTGATTTGAGCCTTTCCTGGGACAGCAGTATTAGATTGCGAAGCACCATTGCAGGTTTACTGCATCCCTTGGACCTTCAAATCAACGATGAAACACAGAAATTGCATCGATATTGAATACATAAGGCAGAATGTCGACTTATTTACAAGAGGAGTAACTCTTCTAATAGTTCGTGCTTTGAGCCTTCTCTGGGACAGCAGTATTAGATTCCGATGGACCATTGCAGGTTTACTGTACCCTTGGAACTTCAAATCAACGATGAAACACAGAAATTGCATCGATATTGAATACAAAAGGCAATATGTCGACTTATTTACAAGAGGAGTAACTCTTCTAATAGTTCGTGCTTTGAGCCTTCTCTGGGACAGCAGTATTAGATTCCGATGCACCATTTCAGGTTTACTGAGTCCCTTGGAACTTCAAATCAACGATTAAACACAGAAATTGGATCGATATTGAACACAAAAGGCAAAATGTCGACATATTTACAAGAGGAGTAACTCTTCTAATAGTTTGTGCTTTGAGCCTTTCCTGGGACAGCAGTATGAGATTCCGATGCACCATTGCAGGATTACTGTATCCCTTGGACCTTCAAATCAACGATGAAACATAGATATTGCATCGATATTGAATACAAATGCAAAATGTCGACTTATGTACAAGTGGAGTAACTCTTCTAGTAGTTCGTCCTTTGAGCCTTCCTGGGACAACAGTATTAAATTCCGATGCAACATTGCAGGTTTACTGTATCCCTTGGACCCTCAAATCAACGATGAAACACAGGTATTGCATCGATATTGAATACAAAAGGCAAAATGTCGACTTATTCATAAGAGGAGTAACTCTTCTAATAGTTCGTGCTTTGAGACATTCCTGGGACAGCAGTATTACATTCCGATGCACCATTGCAGGTTTACTGTATCCCTTGGACCTTCAAATCAACGATGAAACACAAAAATTGCGTCGATATTGATTACAAAATTCAAAATATCGCCTTATTTATAAGAGGAGTAACTGTTCTAATAGTTCGTTCTTTGAGCCTTTTCTGGGACTGCAGTATTAGACTCCGATGCACCATTGCGGGTTTACTGTATCCCTTGGACCTTCTAATCAACGATGAAACACAGAAATTGCATCGATATTGAATACAAAAGGCAAAATGTGGACATATTTACAAGCGGAGAAGCTGTTCAAATAATTCGTGCCTTGAGCCTTTCCTGAGACAGCAGTATTAGATTACGATGCACCATTGCAGGTTTACTGTATCCCTTGGACTTTCACATCAACGTTGAAACACAGAAATTGCATCGATATTGAATACAAAAGGCGAAATGTCGACTTATTTACAAGAGGAGTAAGTCTTCCAATAGTTCGTGCTTTGAGCCTTTCCTGGGACACCAGTATTGGATTACGATGCACCATTGCAGGTTTTCTGTACCCCTTGGACCTTCAAATCAACGATGAAACACAGAAATTGCATCGATATTGAATACAAAAGGCAAAATGTCGACTTAATTATAAGAGGAGTAACTCTTCTAATAGTTCGTGCTTTGAGCCTTTCCTGGGACAGCAGTATTACATTCCGATGCACCATTGCAAGTTTACTGTATCCCTTGGACCTTCGAATCAACGATGAAACACAGAAATTGCATCGATATTGAATACAAAATGCAAAATGTCGACTTATTTACAAGAAGAGTAACTCTTCTAATAATTCGTGCTTTTAGCCTTTCCTGGGACAGCAGAATTAGATTCCGATGCACCATTGCAGCTTTACTGTATCCCTTGGACCCTCAAATCAACGATGAAACACAGCAATTGCATCGTAATTGAATACAAAACGCAAAATGTCGACTTATTTACAAGAGGAGTAACTCTTCTAATAGTTCGTGCTTTGAGCCTTTCTTGGGACAGCAGTATTAGATTCCGATGCACCATTGCAGGTTTACTGTATCCCTTGGACCATCAAATCAACGATGAAACACAGAAATTGCATCGATACTGAATACAAAAGGCAAAATGTCGACTTATTTACAAGAGGCGTAACTCTTCTAATAGTTCGTGCTTTGAGCCTTCTCTGGGACAGCAGTATTAGATTCCGATGCACCACTGCAGGTTTACTGTATCCCTTGGAACTTCAAATCAACGATGAAACAGAGAAATTGCATCGATATTGAATACAAAAAGCAAAATGTCGACTTATTTACAAGAGGAGTAACTCTTCTAATAGTTCGTGCTTTGAGCCTTCCTGGGACAGCAGTATTAAATTCCGATGCAACATTGCAGGTTTACTGTATCCCTTGGACCCTCAAATCAACGATGTAACACAGGAATTGCATCGATATTGAATACAAAAGGCAAAATGTCGACTTATTTATAAGAGGAGTAACTCTTCTAATAGTTTGTGCTTTGAGCCTTCTTTGGGACAGCAGTATTAGATTCCGATGCACCATTGCAGGTTTACTGTATCGCTTGGAACTTCTAATCAACGATGAAACACAGAAATTGCATCGATATTGAATACAAAAGGCAAAATGTCGATTTATTTACAAGAGGAGTAACTCTTGTAATAGTTCATTCTTTTAGCCTCTCCTGGGAGAGCAGAATTAGATTCCGATGCACCATTGCAGCTTTACTGTATCCCTTGGACCTTCAAATCAACGATGAAACACAGAAATTGCATCGATATTGAATACAAAAGGCAAAATGTAGACTTATCTACAAGAGGAGTAACTCTTCTAATTGTTCGTGCTTTGAGCCTTCTCTGGGACAGCAGTATTAGATTCCGATGCACCATTGCAGGTTTAGTGTATCCCTTGGATCTTCAAATCAACGATTAAACACAGAAATTGCATCGATATTGAATAGAAAAGGCAAGATGTCGACTTATTTATAGGAGGAGTAGCTCTTCTATTAGTTCGTGCTTTGAGCCTTCTCTGGGACAACAGTATTAGATACCGATGCATCATTGAAGGTTTACTGTATCCCTTGGACCTTAAAATCAACGATGAAGCACAGAAATTGCATCGATATTGAATACAAAAGGCAAAATGTCGACTTATTTACAAGAGGAATAACTCTTCTAATAGTTCGTGCTTTAAGCCTTCTCTGGGACAGCATTATTAGATTCCGATGCACCATTGCAGGTTTACTGTATCCCTTGGACCTTCAAATCAAAGATGAAACACAGAAATTGAATCGATATTGAATACAAAGGGCAAGATGTCGAATTATTTACAAGAGGAGTCCCTCTTCTAATAATTCGTGCTTTGAGCCTTCCCTGGGACAGCAGTATTAGATTCTGATGCACCATTGCAGCTTTACTGGATACATTGGACCTTCAAATCAACGATGAAAAACAGAAATTGCATCGATATCGTATACAAAAGGCAAAATGTCGACTTATTTACAAGAGGAGTAACTCTTCTAATAGTTCGTGTTTTGAGCCGTACCTGGGACAGCAGTATTGGATTCCGATTCACCATTGCAGGTTTACTGTATCCCTTGGACCTTCAAATCAACGATGAAACACAGAAATTGCATCGATATTGAATACAAAAGGCAAAATGTCGACTTATTTACAAGAGGAGTAACTCTTCTAATAGTTCGTGATTTGAGCCTTTCCTGGGACAGCAGTATTAGATTCCGATGCACCATTGCTGGTTTACTGTATCCCATGGTCCTTCAAATCAATGATGAAACACAGAAATAGCATCGACATTGAATACAAAAGGCAAAATGTCGACTTATTTATAAGAGGAGTAACTCTTCTAGTAGTTCGTGCTTTGAGCCTTTCCTGGGACAGCAGTATTAGATTCCGATGCACCATTGCAGGTTTACTGTATCCCTTGGACCTTCAACTCAACGATGAAACACAGAAATTGCATCGATATTGAATACAAAAGGCAAAATGTGGACATATTTACAAGCGGAGAAGCTGTTCTAATAATTCGTGCTTTGAGCCTTTCCTGAGACAGCAGTATTAGATTACGATCCACCATTGCATGTTTACTGTATTCCTTGGACTTTCACATCAACGTTGAAACACAGAAATTGCATCGATATTGAATACAAAAGGCGAAATGTCGACTTATTTACAAGAGCAGTAAGTCTTCCAATAGTTCGTGCTTTGAGCCTTTCCTGGGACACCAGTATTGGATTACGATGCACCATTGCAGGTTTACTGTACCCCTTGGACTTTCAAATCAACGATGAAACACAGAAATTGCATCGATATTGAATACAAAAGGCAAAATGTCGACTTATTTATAAGAGGAGTAACTCTTCTAATAGTTCGTGCTTTGAGCCTTTCCTGGGACAGCAGTATTACATTCCGATGCACTATTGCAGGTTTACTGTATCCCTTGGACCTTCGAATCAACGATGAAACACAGAAATTGCATCGATATTGAATTCAAAAGGCAAAATGTCGACTTATTTATAAGAGGAGTAACTCTTCTAATAGTTCGTGCTTTGAGCCTTTCTTGGGACAGCAGTATTAGATTCCGATGCACCATTGCAGGTTTACTGTCTCCCTTGGACCATCAAATCAACGATGAATCACAGAAATTGCATCTATATCGAATACAAAAGGCAAAATGTCGTCTGTAACAGTTGTGATACTAAATGTGACACTTCTGTCACTCAATGTAAATGGGTTTTCTCTTTTGATGTTGTCAATTGTCAGGATGAGCATTCTCAAGCATTCTGTCTGGGTGAAAATATTAAATAAATAAACTTTTCTCTCTTACAAAATGTGGGCAGGGTGGGTTCTTCCTTGGCTCGGGTATGAGGTCGAATGAAACATCATTTTATACATAAGATAACTTTTATTGAAAGTTTCGTACAACTGTTATCTTACTGGACGTTCTGGTTCGGAGAGCGGCAGCCGTGTCGTTTGCGTAGCCTTCTGCTGCGGCAGCGGCGGCGGCGGCGGCGGCGGCGGCGGCGTCTGATTACGCGTAGCGGTGTGTATCTCGTGTCGCCGTCTCGCCCAGCTGACCGGAGACGCGCAGCGCGAGGTGGCCTGTTTAATTATTGCGAGCGACGTCGTGCATCGGGTGGTGATACCTTGAATGTGGCGTCCCAGTGTTTCTCTTCTCTAAGCGGCCGCGTGTGTTGTGCGTCGACCAGCGGAGCGGCGCGGCGGGGGAAGGCCAGTGTCCCGGACTCGAACCACGGACTCCCGCTTGCCAGTCTTCGGCTGTCAGGTCTTCATCCAGCTCACAGGTGACTGCTGAAGTGAGGCCGTCTCCTTCCCGTCCTCACGAGTCACCCGGGTATGTAAAATCAGACTTCAAAATACCTTTTAACTTCTTCTTCTGGCACTGAGGCTGCTGCTTGCTATTCCATTACAGCGGCGGACTCGGTGCGTCTGTGCATGATGTAGTCTCTTCTTGCATGACGATCTTCAGCACCGAAACTAACTTAAAACAACTGCTACGCTTCTTCACTTCTTCGTCTTCTTCGTCGCTCGTCTCCGTCTTCGTCTCCGTCTTCGCCTTCGTCTTCCTCTCGTCTTCATCTACATCTTCATCTACATCTGTCGGGCCCACTGCGTCTCGCGTATTTATTCACTTCAGTTTACTGGAGGTGAACGACTTCACGGCCATTGCCTCTTCTGTCACGTTGAAAAGATTCTCGAAGATTCTTCTTAACGTCGGTCATTGGCTCTTGGAATGTAGGCGAGGGGCCTTTGCTCACATACGACAACTGAGAAACACGTGAGCCGGTCATTGCCTCTTCTGTCACGTTGAAAAGCTTCTCGAAGAATCTTCTTAACGTCGGTCATTGGCTCTTGGGATGTAGGTGAGGGCCTTTGCTCACATGCGGCAACTGAGAAACACGTGAGCCGGTCGGGCGATGCCCTGACGGCTGAATCGACAGCGCCCGCTTATGTGGAACTTGCTGACTTCACGGTCATTGTCTCTGCTGTTCCGCTGTTCGGCTCGCTGAATGCCAGTATGTAACTCTCTAACTAAACCAAGTTTTCCATTTATATTCTAATTTCTAGTTCACTTTGATTTCACTAATTTATTTACTTAAGTACCACTCAACATTCCTCCACCCTTCGGAGAAATTCGCCCTCGAATTTACTACTCAACATTCCTCCACTCTTCACACGGAAAAAATACAAGCACTGAAAACTCTCGACTTACACATGCGTCACATTAAGTATGTTGAAAATACTGTATCACTTTATAAAAGCCCTGTGCGCTCATGAATCACATAGTTTACACATAAATGGTTATAATAAGTGTAACAAATCTTGATGAGAATGAATAAACAGAAATAGATTTTTCACTTAGAAAATTACATAGCAACAGCTGTTTAATCTACCCTATACTAATGCAAGAATAACGATTCTACAGTATTGTTTATTTTAACATAAGACTGTTTAGTAAAGAGTGAAGTACAATAAACAAAATTAATACACTAATGCTTAAAAGTAACTACTGAAGTACACCAGTTAAGAGTGTGGTATCCAATTAACAGGGATTTGATGAAGTGGTATATTATTATTTGGCTTATTTTTTCGTCTTATATAAAAGAAAACTGTACAAAGCAGAAACACCAACACAAAGGTTCCAGATATACCCGTTCCTAGCATTATAATTTTAGTTTTGTGTTCACCTTTTAATTTTAAAACATGTTGCATTATAATATTGGCATCAATTTTGTCTTGCTGTGAGTTTATGAACGTATCTAATGACTTCAGAAGGGAACTGTCAAGGGAGTCATTGAGGTAGGATAGGTTTTGTGTAGGAAATGCTTTGCATGGCAATTTCTGAAAAAAGCAAACAACATGGTTATGGGCCTACCAACCTAGTAAAAACAAAAACAAATAAAAGAAGAAATACATTGTTAACTACAAGATCTACCTGTTTCTACGTTCAACTTTTTTTTTCTTAAAAAATAAACCATTATTATTTATTAATTATTTACATATGTATACTATCCACAGTCTACTGAGATTCCACTAGGACATTCGCACTCTTGGTCGCAGATTGTACTCGTATGGTGCCATGTCTGTATGTTGTGCTGGCGTGGCCACTCTTTTTCCTCTTCGTGAACTTCCTCCACCCTTCGGAAAAGCAGACACTATTGTTGAAGGAATTACATCTGGAGCGCCCTTAAAAGGTTTTAAACGACTGACATGCACAACAGTAGTTCTGGTGGGCAGTTGCAATTTAACGTTGACTGGTGACGTGATCTCAATAATTTGATAAGGACCTCTGTAGTTTGTTACAAATTTCTTTGTTTTTCCTTTCGCAACGTATGGAGTTAAAAGCATAACCCACTGACCGATTTTGTAATTTGGATATTTAGCTTGGGTATTACCTAATCTTTCCTGTCGTTCCAAAGCCTTTGTATTAGATTTTTGAACCTTTTTCCATACATCTTTCATCATTCGACTGAAATCTCTTACTGTTTCTCCGACTTTTCCGTTTTTCTGCCTGATTACATCAAAAGGTGACGGTATTTTTCTCCCATAGACCACTTCATAAGGTGACATGCCAGTTGCGTCATGCGTTTTGGCGTTGTATACCGACACGATTATTGGTAAATACGTATCCCAATTAGAATGTTGTTCGTTAATATAATAACTAAGCATCTTGCCAATTGTCCGATGAACTCTTTCTGTGCGTCCGTTGCACTGAGGGTGTAACGGAGTTGTGCGTAATTTGCGTATTTTTAGTAAGTGGCATAGCTGTTTCATTAGTTCAGACATAAAATTAGATCCCTGATCTGTGATAATAGCTTCAGGTACGCCAAATTTAAGTATCCAGTTGTTAACTAAAGCTTGGGCAACTGTATTTGCTTGCTGATCTGGGAGACTCACCATAGCTAGATAGCGTGAAAAGTGATCTATAATCGTAAGAACATATTTATTACCAGCAGGTGTTTTATGAAATGGCCCGTAGAGATCCACTCCGCAGATTTGAAATGGACATGAAGCCTCGGGGAGCCTCTGTAAGGGTATTTTTGAACGAGAAAGTTCAGCTCGTTGTGCGCACGCAATGCAATTGCGAACGTACTGCGCAACATCCTGCTTTCTAGTTTGCCACCAAAATCGCTCTGCTACACGTCTTTCGGTCGTCCGCTGTCCACCGTGTCCTGCAAGGATATGATCGTGGGCCTCTGCCATTATTTCTTGTCTAAGGTGTTGGGGAACAACAATTCGCGGTCCAAGTTTTGTTTTACGGCATAATACACCATCTTCAAAGCAAAATTGTTTGTGAGATGCGTATTTTTTGCAATCTGTATCCTCATCTTGTGCCTTTCTCCAGTCCTCAGTATCTCGGCCTGTTGCTTCCAAAAGTGCTATTTTCCGACTTAGACAATCTGCATTCGTGTGTTTTTTGCCTGGTTTGTGGATAACTTCGAAATCCATTTCGGAAAGACATAGGGCCCAACGCGTGAGACGACTAGATGGATCCTTTAACCCAAGCAACCATTTTAAAGCTGCGTGGTCGGTAATAACCTTGAATTTCCTACCATACAAGTAGCATTTAAAGTATTTGATGCCATAAATAACACTTAACAATTCTTTCTCTGTTGTGGAATAATTTCTTTCTGCTGTTGTTAGTTGTCTCGAAGCGTAGGCTATGGGGTGTTCCGCGCCATTAATATTCTGACTCAAAACAACTCCTACTGAATGACCACTTGCGTCACAGGATAAAATAAATTCTTTGTTATAATCTGGGTAGGCTAATACTGGACTGTGTGTTAACTTATCTTTAAGGGTTTGAAATGCTGATTCACAATCTTCAGACCAATGAAATTTTGCACCCTTTTTCAATAATTGGGTTAAGGGTCGGGCAATTTCAGCAAAATTTTGAACATATTTTCGGTAATACGATGCGAGACCAATGAAACTTTGTACTTCCTTAACGCGTTGTGGTGTTGGGAAGTCCTTAACTGCCGAAATTAATCGAGGATCTGTTCTAATTCCTTTTTCACTAATGACATGCCCTAGGTATGTAACCTCTGTCAATGCAAAACTACATTTTTCCATATTTAATGTTAATTTAGCTTTTCTAAGTCTCTGAAAAACATTACGCAGACGCACAGCATGTTCATTAATGTCTTTGGAGAATACAATAATATCGTCTAGATATACACAACATTGCTGAGTTTTTAGTCCTCGCAATACTCCATCGAGTAGTCTTTGAAAAGTTGCTGGTGCATTTTTCAAACCGAAAGGCATTCTTTTAAATTGCCAGTGGCCTCCAGGGGTAGAAAATGCTGTTTTATGCCTATCTTCAGGTGCAACTTCCAATTGATGATATCCGCTACGTAAATCGATTGTTGAAAAGTATTTACTGTTACCTAAACTGTCAATGATATCTGTAATGTTTGGAAGAGGATAAACATCTGAGATAGTTTGTTTGTTAAGGTGTCTGTAGTCACAACAAAATCTATATCGTTTCGTACCGTCGGGAGACTTCTTTGGAATAATTACAATATTTGAATTATAAGGCGAATCAGAATATTCTATGATTCCATCTTTTAGATGCTGTTCTAAAAATTCATCCAGTACTGGCTGTAAGTGATGCGCAACTCTATAAGGCTTTCTATAAACTGGGGGGCTATTTCCTGTTGGGATCCTATGCTGTGTGATATCTGTTGCTGGCAGTGGACCTTCTGCATTAAATAAATCTTGAAACTCAACTAAAACTGCTTTTATCGTGTCTCTATCCTTTCCTTTCAAATGCTCAATCTTCTGGCGCAATGCGGTTTTATAGGCGTCTGGTTTCTGACCATCATTAATATCTGACCAAATAAAATCTTCTTCTTCAAAAGTACTGACTGTAGCTACTAATATTCCCTTATGCAACTCTTTGTCCTCCACTCCGAAATTGTCAATATGTACCGGTACTTTTCTTTCTCCGTCAACGTCTTGAACCCGTACAACACTTCTACGTACAAAACAATGTGATACATCTAATTCCTCATTTTCCTCTAGTGGCTCTATTAGACATATTGTATCTGTAGGTACCTCGGGGTCAACGGTCATCCAGAGAAGTTTTCCTGAGCCAGATGGTATCTGATCCCGCGAATCAACCTTCAAGGACGTTGCACGCAGTGTAGTTGATTTCGCCTTCCGGTTAGGGAAATCTTGCGGCAGAGGGCCCTTTGCAGCGGTGTCACCTAGCTGAAATACTATTCCGCTAAGTTCTACAGTTTGCTGTCTGAGGTCAATTTTAGCGTGATGTTTATTCAGGAAATCCAACCCTAGGATCGCGTCGTAACCGTCAGTTACCTTTGTTACCACTTCTACATCTTCTTGAAATTGTACACCGTGAATATAGAAGATCAATGATGTACATCCTAATGACTTCACTATACCTCCTCCTACTCCACTCAATCTATACCTTGGAGGGTCATATTTCTTTTCTCCAAAACATTCATTACTCACTATTGATACGTTTGCGCCTGTATCCACCAGTATCCTTGCCTCTTTATCCTGTATGGTAGCAGATAACCAGCATTCCGCCTTCACATTCGCCTTAATGGCATGAAATTTTATTGGGAACGCCTGGCGGCGGCTCCGACATTCCCGTTTGAGTTTAACTGATTTCTATTTCCAAAAACTTTCTTAGACCTGCATTCCTTGAATGTGTGACCTATTCTTTGACAATTAGTGCATTGAGGTTGTCTGCAGTTTTTTGCTATATGGCCCTGTCGATCGCACCTAAAACATCGTACTCCTGCTGAAAATACATTTCGCTTCTCCTTGTATCTGGTGGCAATGTCAATTTCTTCAAAAGCTGTCGCCACAGATACAGCTTCTGCTAAATTCTTAGGAAACTCTGCCCTGACACGACGGGACGTTTCAGGAGGTAACCCACGTAAAAATGTATCTAGAGCTCTATTTTCTGCCTCTTGTAAAATAACTCTATTTGCTTCATCACTAGTTGTCAACTGATAGGTGTTAATATTAACTTTCCTAATCCTATCTACAAAGCTTTCTAACGACTCGTTTTGCCTCTGAGTGATAGTGTTTAACTGTTCCCTATAAAATCTACAGCTGTTCTGTTTTTGAAAACGTTTAAGTAATCCTTTCATCAATTCCTCAAATGTTGGAGCATTCCGTAATTCTTCATGGTATAATACGTGTGCTTTAGCCTCTCCTAGCAATCTTAACTTTGTCATTTGTAAGAGCTGTTCATCTGACCATGATCCTAACTTTGCAGCTGCTACTAAATCATCAAAAAAGGCTGTTATGTCTTCGCCAGGTTTACCTGAAAAAGGAGTTACCAAGGCTGCTGCTGAGGAATCTAGGGTAGGAGGGACTGAACTGGTTTGCCTAACCTCACACAACTGTTTAAATAATGCATTATTATCATTTTTAAGCTGTGCTATTTGATTAACTAAGCTCTGAATAGCTTCATCAGTAGAAACCCCTTGTGGTGCTGACTCTGACTTTGTACGATTTCGTGTCATCATTTTATAAACTGTTAGTTACACAATCTTACCACACTGAATTAAAAAGATGTTTAAAAATTTTCGACAAACTCTTAAAATCATGAGAGAATATACACTTCTAAAGAAAGAAAATATTACGACTGCTATGCAAACCTCTATCCTTTCACACATTAAACAATACTAACTGTGGATCTTTAGTGACTGTCATTCACACCTCATATTGAGCCAAGGGTTTTTTCTCTGACACCAAATGTAACTGTTATGGTTACTAAATGTGACACTTCTGTCACTCAATGTAAATGGGTTTTCTCTTTTGATGCTGTCAATTGTCAGGATGAGCATTCTCAAGCATTCTGTCTGGGTGAAAATATTAAATAAATAAACTTTTCTCTCTTACAAAATGTGGGCAGGGTGGGTTCTTCCTTGGCTCGGGTATGAGGTCGAATGAAACATCATTTTATACATAAGATAACTTTTATTGAAAGTTTCGTACAACTGTTATCTTACTGGACGTTCTGGTTCGGAGAGCGGCAGCCGTGTCGTTTGCGTAGCCTTCTGCTGCGGCAGCGGCGGCGGCGGCGGCGGCGGCGGCGGCGTCTGATTACGCGTAGCGGTGTGTATCTCGTGTCGCCGTCTCGCCCAGCTGACCGGAGACGCGCAGCGCGAGGTGGCCTGTTTAATTATTGCGAGCGACGTCGTGCATCGAGTGGTGATACCTTGAATGTGGCGTCCCAGTGTTTCTCTTCTCTAAGCGGCCGCGTGTGTTGTGCGTCGACCAGCGGAGCGGCGCGGCGGGGGAAGGCCAGTGTCCCGGACTCGAACCACGGACTCCCGCTTGCCAGTCTTCGGCTGTCAGGTCTTCATCCAGCTCACAGGTGACTGCTGAAGTGAGGCCGTCTCCTTCCCGTCCTCACGAGTCACCCGGGTATGTAAAATCAGACTTCAAAATACCTTTTAACTTCTTCTTCTGGCACTGAGGCTGCTGCTTGCTATTCCATTACAGCGGCGGACTCGGTGCGTCTGTGCATGATGTAGTCTCTTCTTGCATGACGATCTTCAGCACCGAAACTAACTTAAAACAACTGCTACGCTTCTTCACTTCTTCGTCTTCTTCGTCGCTCGTCTCCGTCTTCGTCTCCGTCTTCGCCTTCGTCTTCCTCTCGTCTTCATCTACATCTTCATCTACATCTGTCGGGCCCACTGCGTCTCGCGTATTTATTCACTTCAGTTTACTGGAGGTGAACGACTTCACGGCCATTGCCTCTTCTGTCACGTTGAAAAGATTCTCGAAGATTCTTCTTAACGTCGGTCATTGGCTCTTGGAATGTAGGCGAGGGGCCTTTGCTCACATACGACAACTGAGAAACACGTGAGCCGGTCATTGCCTCTTCTGTCACGTTGAAAAGCTTCTCGAAGAATCTTCTTAACGTCGGTCATTGGCTCTTGGGATGTAGGTGAGGGCCTTTGCTCACATGCGGCAACTGAGAAACACGTGAGCCGGTCGGGCGATGCCCTGACGGCTGAATCGACAGCGCCCGCTTATGTGGAACTTGCTGACTTCACGGTCATTGTCTCTGCTGTTCCGCTGTTCGGCTCGCTGAATGCCAGTATGTAACTCTCTAACTAAACCAAGTTTTCCATTTATATTCTAATTTCTAGTTCACTTTGATTTCACTAATTTATTTACTTAAGTACCACTCAACACGTCTTATTTACAAGAGGCGTATCTCTTCTAATAGTTCGTGCTTTGAGAGTTCTCTGGGACAGCAGTATTAGATTCCGATGCACCACTGCAGGTTTACTGTATCCCTTGGAACTTCAAATCAACGATGAAACACAGAAATTGCATCGATATTGAATACAAAAGGCAAAATGTCGACTTATTTACAAGAGGAGTAACTCTTCTAATAGTTCGTGCTTTGAGCCTTCCTGGGACAGCAGTATTAAATTCCGATGCAACATTGCAGGTTTACTGTATCCCTTGGACCTTCAAATCAACGATGAAACACAGGAATTGCATCGATATTGAATACAAAAGGCAAAATGTCGACTTATTTATAAGAGGAGTAACTCTTCTAATAGTTCGTGCTTTGAGCCTGCTTTGGGACAGCAGTATTAGATTCCGATGCACCATTGCAGGTTTACTGTATCGCTTGGAACTTCAAATCAACGATGAAACACAGAAATTGCATCGATATTGAATACAAAAGGCAAAATGTCGATTTATTTACAAGAGGAGTAACTCTTGTAATAGTTCATGCTTTTAGCCTCTCCTGGGAGAGCAGATTTAGATTCCGATGCACCATTGCAGCTTTACTGTATCCCTTGGACCTTCAAATCAACGATGAAACACAGAAATTGCATCGAAATTGATTACAAAAGGCAAAATGTCGACTTATTTACAAAAGGAATAACTCTTCTAATAGTTCGTGCTTTAAGCCTTCTCTGGGACAGCATTATTATATTCCGATGCACCATTGCAGGTTTACTGTATCCCTTGGACCTTCAAATCAACGATTAAACACAGAAATTGAATCGATATTGAATACAAAGGGCAAGATGTCGAATTATTTACAAGAGGAGTCCCTCTTCTAATAATTCGTGCTTTGAACCTTTCCTGGGACAGCAGTATTAGATTCTGATGCACCATTGCAGCTTTACTGCATCCCTTGGACCTTCAAATCAACGATGAAAAACAGAAGTTGCATCGATATCGAATACAAAAGGCAAAATGTCGACTTATTTACAAGAGGAGTAACTCTTCTAATAGTTCGTGATTTGAGCCTTTCCTGGGACATTAGTATTAGATTCCGATGCACCATTGCTGGTTTACTGTATCCCTTGGACCTTCAAATCAATGATGAAACACAGAAATAGCATCGACATTGAATACAAAAGGCAAAATGTCGACTTATTTATAAGAGGAGTAACTCTTCTAATAGTTCGTGCTTTGAGCCTTTCCTGGGACAGCAGTATTAGATTCCGTTGCACCATTGCAGGTTTACTGTATCCCCTGGACCTTCAACTCAACGATGAAACACAGAAATTGCATCGATATTGAATAAAAAAGGCAAAATGTCGACTTATTTACAAGGGGAGTAACTCTTTAAATAGTTCGTGCTTTGAGCCATTCCTGGGACAGCAGCATTAGATTCCGATGCACCATTGCAGGTTTTCGTTATCCCTTGGACCTTCAAATCAACGATGAAACACAGGAATTGCATCGATATTGAATACAAAAGGCAAAATGTCGACTTATTTACAAGAGGAGTAACTCTTATAGTAGTTCGTGATTTTCGCTTTCCTGGGACAGCAGTGTTAGATTCAGATGCACCATTGCACGTTTACTGTATCCCTTGGACCTTCAAATCAACGATGAAACACAGAAATTGCATCGATATTGAATACAAAAGGCAAAATGTCGACTTATTTACAAGAGGAGTAACTCTCCTAATAGTTCGTGCTTTGAGCCTTCCTGGGACAGCAGTAGTAGATTCCGATGCAACGTTGCAAGTTTATTGTATCCCTTGGAACTTCAACTCAGCGATGAAACACATAAATTGCATCGATATTGAATACAAAAGGCAAAATGTCGACCTATTTATAAGAGGAGTAACTCTGCTAATAGATCGTGACTTGAGCCTTTCCTGAGACAGCAGTATTAGATTCTGATTAACCATTGCAGGTTTTCTGTATTCCTTGGACCTTCAAATCAACGATGAAACAGAGAAATTGCATCGATATTGAATACAAAACGCAAAATGTCGACTTATTTACAAGAGGAGTAACTCTTATAGTAGTTCGTGATTTTAGCCTTTTTTGGGACAGCAGTGTTAGATTCAGATGCACCATTGCAGGTTTACTGTATCCCTTGGACGTTCAAATCAACGATGAAACAGGGAAATTGCATCGATATTGAATACAAAAGGCAAAATGTCGACTTATTTACAAGAGGAGTAACTCTTATAGTAGTTCGTGATTTTAGCCTTTTTTGGGACAGCAGTGTTAGATTCAGATGCACCATTGCAGGTTTACTGTATCCCTTGGACCTCCAAATCAACGATGAAACACAGATATTGCATCGATATTGAATACAAAAGTCAAAATGTCGACTTACTTACAAGAGAAGTAACTCTTCTAATAGTTCTTGATTTGAGTCATCTTTGGGACAGCAGTATTAGATTCCGATGCACCATTGCAGGTTTACTGTATCCCTTGGACCTTCAAATCAACGATGAAACACAGAAATTGCATCGATATTGAATACAAAAGGCAAAATGTCGACTTATTTACAAGAGGAGTAACTCTTCTAATAGTACGTGCTTTTAGCCTTTCCTGGGACAGCAGAATTAGATTCCGATGCACCATTGCAGCTTTACTAAATCCCTTGGACCTTCAAACCAACGATGAAACTCAGAAATAGCATAGATATTGAATACAAAACGCAATATGTCGACTTATTTACAAGAGGAGTAACTCTTATAATAGTTCGTGCTTTGGGCCTTTCCTGGGACAGCAGTATTAGATTCCAATGCACCATTGCAGGTTTACTGTATCCCTTGGACCTTCAAATCAACGATGAAACACAGAAATTGCATCGATATTGAATACAAAAGGCAAAATGTCGACTTATTTACAAGCGGAGTAACTCTTCTAATACTTCGTCCTTTGAGCCTTCCTGGGACAGCAGTACTAGATTCCGATGCAACGTTGCAGGTTTACTGTATCCCTTGGACCTTCAAATCAACGATGAAACACAGAAATTGCATCGATATTGAATACAAAAGGGAAAATGTCGACTTATTTATAAGAGGAGTAGCTCTTCTAATAGTTCGTGCTTTGAGCCTTTCCTGGGACAGCAGTATTAGATTGCGATGCAACATTGCAGGTTTACTGTATTCCTTGGACCTTCAAATCAACGATGAAACACAAAAATTGCGTGGATATTGAATACAAAAGGCAAAATATCGAATTATTTATAAGAGGAGTAACTCTTCTAATAATTCGTGCTTTGAGCCTTTCCTGGGACAGCAGTATTAGATTCCGATGCACCATTGCAGGTTTACTGTATCCAGTGGACGTTCAAATCAACGATGAAACACAGAAAATGCATCGATATTGAATACAAAAGGCGAAATTTCGACTTATTTACAAGAGGAGTAAGTCCTCCAATAGTTCGTGCTTTGAGCCTTTCCTGGGATAGCAGTATTACATTCCGATGCACCATTGCAGGTTTACTGTATCCCTTGGACCTTCGAATCAACGATGAAACACAGAAATTGCATCGATATTGAATACAAAAGGCAAAATGTCCACTTATTTACAAGAGGAGTAACTCTTCTAATATTTCGTGCTTTTAGCCTTCCTGGGACAGCAGAATTAGGTTCCGATGCACCATTGCAGCTTTACTGTATCCCTTGGACCCCCAAATCAACGATGAAACACAGCAATTGCATCGTAATTGAATACAAAACGCAAAATGTCGACTTATTTACAAGAGGAGTAACTCTTCTAATAGTTCGTGCTTTGAGCCATCCTGGGACAACAGTATTAAATTCCGATGCAACATTGCAGGTTTACTGTATCGCTTGGACCTTCAAATCAACGATGAAACACAGGAATTGCATCGATATTGAATACAAAAGGCAAATTGTCGACTTATTTATAAGAGGAGTAACTCTTCTAATAGTTCGTGTTTTGAGCCGTTCCTGGGACAGCAGTATTGGATTCCGATTCACCATTGCAGGTTTACTGTATCCCTTGGACCTTCAAATCAACGATGAAACACAGAAATTGCATCGATATTGAATAAAAAAGGCAAAATGTCGACTTATTTACAAGGGGAGTAACTCTTTAAATAGTTCGTGCTTTGAGCCATTCCTGGGACAGCAGTATTAGATTCCGATGCACCATTGCAGGTTTAGTGTATCCCTTGGACCTTCAAATCAACGATGAAACACATAAATTGCATCGATATTGAATACAAAAGGCAAAATGTGGACATATTTACAAGCGGAGAAGCTGTTCTAATAATTCATGCTTTGAGCCTTTCCTGAGACAGCAGTATTAGATTACGATCCACCATTGCAGGTTCACTGTATCCCTTGGACTTTCACATCAACGTTGAAACACAGAAATTGCATCGATATTGAATACAAAAGGCAAAATGTCGACTTATTTACAAGAGGAGTAACTCTTCTAATAGTTCGTGCTTTGAGCCTTCCTGGGACAGCAGTATTAAATTCCGATGCAACATTGCAGGTTTACTGTATCCCTTGGACCTTCAAATCAACGATGAAACACAGGAATTGCATCGATATTGAATACAAAAAGCAAAATGTCGACTTATTTATAAGAGGAGTAACTATTCTAATAGTTCGTGCTTTGAGCCTTCTTTGGGACAGCAGTATTAGATTCCGATGCAACATTGCAGGTTTACTGTATCCCTTGGACCTTCAACTCAACGATGAAACACAGAAATTGCATCGATATTGAATACAAAAGGCAAAATGTGGACATATTTACAAGCGGAGAAGCTGTTCTAATAATTCGTGCTTTGAGCCTTTCCTGAGACAGCAGTATTAGATTACGATCCACCATAGCAGGTTTACTGTATCCCTTGGACTTTCACATCAACGTTGAAACACAGAAATTGCATCGATATTGAATACAAAAGGCGAAATGTCGACTTATTTACAAGAGCAGTAAGTCTTCCAATAGTTCGTGCTTTGAGCCTTTCCTGGGACACCAGTATTGGATTACGATGCACCATTGCAGGTTTACTGTACCCCTTGGACTTTCACATCAACGATGAAACACAGAAATTGCATCGATATTGAATATAAAAGGCAAAATGTCGACTTATTTATAAGAGGAGTAACTCTTCTAATAGTTCGTGCTTTGAGCCTTTCCTGGGACAGCAGTATTACATTCCGATGCACTATTGCAGGTTTACTGTATCCCTTGGACCTTCGAATCAACGATGAAACACAGAAATTGCATCGATATTGAATACAAAAGGCAAAATGTCGACTTATTTACAAGAAGAGTAACTCTTCTAATAGTTCGTGCTTTTAGCCTTTCCTGGGACAGCAGAATTAGATTCCGATTCACCATTGCAGCTTTACTGTATCCCTTGGACCCTCAAATCAACGATGAAACACAGCAATTGCATCGTAATTGAATACAAAACGCAAAATGTCGACTTATTTACAAGAGGAGTAACTCTTCTAATAGTTCGTGCTTTGAGCCTTTCTTGGGACAGCAGTATTAGATTCCGATGCACCAAAGCAGGTTTACTGTATCCCTTGGAGCTTCAACTCAACGATGAAGCACAGAAATTGCATCGATATTGAATAAAAAAGGCAAAATGTCGACTTATTTACAAGGGGAGTAACTCTTTAAATAGTTCGTGCTTTGAGCCATTCCTGGGACAGCAGTATTAGATTCCGATGCACCATTGCAGGTTTAGTGTATCCCTTGGACCTTCAAATCAACGATGAAACACATAAATTGCATCGATATTGAATACAAAAGGCAAAATGTGGACATATTTACAAGCGGAGAAGCTGTTCTAATAATTCATGTTTTGAGCCTTTCCTGAGACAGCAGTATTAGATTACGATCCACCATTGCAGGTTCACTGTATCCCTTGGACTTTCACATCAACGTTGAAACACAGAAATTGCATCGATATTGAATACAAAAGGCAAAATGTCGACTTATTTACAAGAGGAGTAAGTCTTCTAATAGTTCGTGCTTTGAGCCTTCCTGGGACAGCAGTATTAAATTCCGATGCAACATTGCAGGTTTACTGTATCCCTTGGACCTTCATATCAACGATGAAACACAGGAATTGCATCGATATTGAATACAAAAGGCAAAATGTCGACTTATTTATAAGAGGAGTAACTCTTCTAATAGTTCGTGCTTTGAGCCTTCTTTGGGACAGCAGTATTAGTTTCCGTTACACCATTGGAAATTTACTGTCTCCCCTGGACCATCAAATCAACGATGAAACACAGAAATTGCATCGATATTGAATACAAAAGGCAAAATGTCGACCTATTTACAAGAGTAGTAACTCTTCTAATAGTTCGTGCTTTGAGCCTTCCTGGGACAGCAGTATTAAATTCCGATGCAACATTGCAGGTTTACTGTATCCCTTGGACCTTCAAATCAACGACGAAACACAGGAATTGCATCGATATTGAATACAAAAGGCAAAATGTCGACTTACTTATAAGAGGAGTAACTCTTCTAATGGTTCGTGCTTTGAGCCTTCTTTGGGACAGCAGTATTAGATTCCGATGCACCATTGCAGGTTTACTGTATCGCTTGGAACTTCAAATCAACGATGAAACACAGAAATTGCATCGATATTGAATACAAAAGGCAAAATGTCGATTTATTTACAAGAGGAGTAACTCTTGTAATAGTTCATGCATTTAGCCTCTCCTGGGAGAGCAGAATTAGATTCCGATGCACCATTGCAGCTTTACTTGTATCCCTTGGACCTTCAAATCAACGATGAAACACAGAAATTGCATCGATATTGAATACAAAAGGCAAAATGTCGACTTATTTACAAGAGGAGTAACTCTTCTAATTGTTCGTGCTTTAAGCCTTCTCTGGGACAGCATTATTAGATTCCGATGCACCATTGCAGGTTTACTGTATCCCTTGGACCTTCAAATCAACGATGAAACACAGAAATTGAATCGATATTGAATACAAAGGGCCAGATGTCGAATTATTTACAAGAGGAGTCCCTCTTCTAATAATTCGTGCTTTGAGCCTTTCCTGGGACAGCAGTATTAGATTCTGATGCACCATTGCAGCTTTACTGCATCCCTTGGCCCTTCAAATCAACGATGAAAAACAGAAATTGCATCGATATCGAATACAAAATGCAAAATGTCGACTTATTTACAAGAGGAGTAACTCTTCTAATAGTTCGTGATTTGAGCCTTTCCTGGGACAGCAGTATTGGATTCCGATTCACCATTGCAGGTTTACTGTATCCCTTGGACCTTCAACTCAACGATGAAACACAGAAATTGTATCGATATTGAATAAAAAATGCAAAATGTCGAATTATTTACAAGAGGAGTAACTCTTCTAATAGTTCGTGATTTGAGCCTTTCCTGGGACAGCAGTATTAGATTCCGATGCACCATTGCTGGTTTACTGTATCCCTTGGTCCTTCAAATCAATGATGAAACACAGAAATAGCATCGACATTGAATACAAAAGGCAAAATGTCGTCTTATTTATAAGAGGAGTAACTCTTCTAATAGTTCGTGCTTTGAGCCTTTCCTGGGACAGCAGTATTAGATTCCGATGCACCAAAGCAGGTTTACTGTATCCCTTGGAGCTTCAACTCAACGATGAAGCACAGAAATTGCATCGATATTGAATAAAAAAGGCAAAATGTCGACTTATTTACAAGGGGAGTAACTCTTTAAATAGTTCGTGCTTTGAGCCATTCCTGGGACAGCAGTATTAGATTCCGATGCACCATTGCAGGTTTAGTGTATCCCTTGGCCCTTCAAATCAACGATGAAAAACAGAAATTGCATCGATATCGAATACAAAATGCAAAATGTCGACTTATTTACAAGAGGAGTAACTCTTCTAATAGTTCGTGATTTGAGCCTTTCCTGGGACAGCAGTATTGGATTCCGATTCACCATTGCAGGTTTACTGTATCCCTTGGACCTTCATATCAACGATGAAACACAGGAATTGCATCGATATTGAATACAAAAAGCCAAAATGTCGACTTATTTACAAGAGGAGTAACTCTTATAGTAGTTCGTGATTTTAGCCTTTTTTGGGACAGCAGTGTTAGATTCAGATGCACCATTGCAGGTTTACTGTATCCCTTGGACGTTCAAATCAACGATGAAACAGAGAAATTGCATCGATATTGAATACAAATGGCAAAATGTCGACTTATTTACAAGAGGAGTAACTCTTATAGTAGTTCGTGATTTTAGCCTTTTTTGGGACAGCAGTGTTAGATTCAGATGCACCATTGCAGGTTTACTGTATCCCTTGGACCTCCAAATCAACGAAGAAACACAGATATTGCATCGATATTGAATACAAAAGTCAAAATGTCGACTTATTTACAAGAGGAGTAACTCTTCTAATAGTTCTTGATTTGAGTCATCTTTGGGACAGCAGTATTAGATTCCGATGCACCATTGCAGGTTTACTGTATCCCTTGGACCTTCAAATCAACGATGAAGCACAGAAATTGCATCGATATTGAATACAAAAGGCAAAATGTCAACTTATTTACAAGAGGAGTAACTCTTCTAATAGTACGTGCTTTTAGCCTTTCCTGGGACAGCAGAATTAGATTCCGATGCACCATTGCAGGTTTTGTGTATCCCTTGGACCTTAAAATCAACGATGAAACACAGAAATAGCATCGATATTGAATACAAAACGGAAAATTTCGACTTATTTACAAGAGGAGTAACTCTTCTAATAGTTCGTGCTTTTGAGCCTTTCCTGGGACAGCTGTATTAGATTCCAATGCACCATTGCAGGTTTACTGTATCCCTTGGACCTTCAAATCAACGATGAAACACAGAAATTGCATCGATATTGAATACAAAAGGGAAAATGTCGACTTATTTACAAGCGGAGTGACTCTTCTAATACTTCGTCCTTTGAGCCTTCCTGGGACAGCAGTACTAGATTCCGATGCAACGTTGCAGGTTTACTGTATCCCTTGGACCTTCAAATCAACGATGAAACACAGAAATTGCATCGATATTGAATTCAAAAGGCAAAATGTCGACTTATTTATAACAGGAGTAGCTCTTCTAATAGTTCGTGCTTTGAGCCTTTCCTGGGACAGCAGTATCAGATTGCGATGCAACATTGCAGGTTTACTGTATCCCTTGGAACTTCAAATCAACGATGAAACACAAAAATTGCGTGGATATTGAATACAAAAGGCAAAATATCGAATTATTTATAAGAGGAGTAACTCTTCTAATAATTCGTGCTTTGAGCCTTTCCTGGGACAGCAGTATTAGATTCCGATGCACCATTGCAGGATTACTGTATCCAGTGGACGTTCAAATCAACGATGAAACACAGAAAATGCATCGATATTGAATACAAAAGGCGAAATTTCGACTTATTTACAAGAGGAGTAAGTCCTCCAATAGTTCGTGCTTTGAGCCTTTCCTCGGATAGCAGTATTACATTCCGATGCACCATTGCAGGTTTACTGTATCCCTTGGACCTTCGAATCAACGATGAAACACAGAAATTGCATCGATATTGAATACAAAAGGCAAAATGTCGACTTATTTACAAGAGGAGTAACTCTTCTAATAGTTCGTGCTTTTAGCCTTCCTGGGACAGCAGAATTAGGTTCCGATGCACCATTGCAGCTTTACTGTATCCCTTGGACCCCCAAATCAACGATGAAACACAGCAATTGCATCGTAATTGAATACAAAACGCAAAATGTCGCCTTATTTACAAGAGGAGTAACTCTTCTAATAGTTCGTGCTTTGAGCCATCCTGGGACAACAGTATTAAATTCCGATGCTACATTGCAGGTTTACTGTATCGCTTGGACCTTCAAATCAACGATGAAACACAGGAATTGCATCGATATTGAATACAAAAGGCAAATTGTCGACTTATTTATAAGAGGAGTAACTCTTCTAATAGTTCGTGTTTTGAGCCGTTCCTGGGACAGCAGTATTGGATTCCGATTCACCATTGCAGGTTTACTGTATCCCTTGGACCTTCAAATCAACGATGAAACACAGAAATTGCATCGCTATTGAATACAAAAGGCAAAATGTCGACTTATTTACAAGAGGAGTAACTCTTTTAATAGTTCGTGATTTGAGCCTTTCCTGGGACAGCAGTATTAGATTCCGATGCACCATTGCTGGTTTACTGTATCCCTTGGTCCTTCAAATCAATGATGAAACACAGAAACAGCATCGACATTGAATACAAAAGGCAAAATGTCGACTTATTTATAAGAGGAGTAACTCTTCTAATAGTTCGTGCTTTGAGCCTTTCCTGGGACAGCAGTATTAGATTCCGATGCACCAAAGCAGGTTTACTGTATCCCTTGGAGCTTCAACTCAACGATGAAGCACAGAAATTGCATCGATATTGAATAAAAAAGGCAAAATGTCGACTTATTTACAAGGGGAGTAACTCTTTAAATAGTTCGTGCTTTGAGCCATTCCTGGGACAGCAGTATTAGATTCCGATGCATCATTGCAGGTTTAGTGTATCCCTTGGACCTTCAAATCAACGATGAAACACATAAATTGCATCGATATTGAATACAAAAGGCAAAATATCGACTTATTTATAAGAGGAGTAACTCTTCTAATAATTCATGCTTTGAGCCTTTCCTGAGACAGCAGTATTAGATTACGATCCACCATTGCAGGTTCACTGTATCCCTTGGACTTTCACATCAACGTTGAAACATAGAAATTGCATCGATATTGAATACAAAAGGCAAAATGTGGACTTATTTACAAGAGGAGTAACTCTTCTAATAGTTCGTGCTTTGAGCCTTCCTGGGACAGCAGTATTAAATTCCGATGCAACATTGCAGGTTTACTGTATCCCTTGGACCTTCAAATCAACGATGAAACACAGGAATTGCATCGATATTGAATACAAAAGGCAAAATGTCGACTTATTTATAAGAGGAGTAACTCTTCTAATAGTTCGTGCTTTGAGCCTTCTTTGGGACAGCAGTATTAGATTCCGATACACCATTGGAAATTTACTGTCTCCCCTGGACCATCAAATCAACGATGAAACACAGAAATTGCATCGATATTGAATACAAAAGGCAAAATGTCGACTTATTTACAAGAGGCGTAACTCTTCTAATAGTTCGTGCTTTGAGCCTTCTCTGGGACAGCTGTATTAGATTCCGATGCACCACTGCAGGTTTACTGTATCCCTTGGAACTTCAAATCAACGATGAAACACAGAAATTGCATCGATATTGAATACAAAAGGCAAAACGTCGACTTATTTACAAGAGGAGTAACTCTTCTAATAGTTCGTGCTTTGAGCCTTCCTGGGACAGCAGTATTAAATTCCGATGCAACATTGCAGGTTTACTGTATCCCTTGGACCTTCAAATCAACGATGAAACACAGGAATTGCATCGATATTGAATACAAAAGGCAAAATGTCGACTTATTTATAAAGGGAGTAACTCTTTTAATAGTTCGTGCTTTGAGCCTTCTTTGGGACAGCAGTATTAGATTCCGATGCACCATTGCTGGTTTACTGTATCCCTTGCAAATTCAAATCAACGATGAAACACAGAAACTGCATAGATATAGAATACAAAAGGCAAAATGTTGACTTGTTTACAAGAGGAGTAACTCTTCTAATACTTCGTGCTTTTTGCCGTTCCTGGGACAGCAGAATTGGATTCCGATGCACCATTGCAGCTTTACTGTATCCCTTGGACCTGCAAATCAACGATGAAACACAGAAATTGCATCGATATTGAATACAAAAGGCAAAATGTCGACTTATTTACAAGAGGAGTAACTCTTCTAATAGTTCGTGCTTTGAGCCTTTCCTGGGATAGCAGTATTAGATTCCGATGCACCATTGCAGGATTACTGTATCCCTTGGACCTTCAAATCAACGATGAAACACAGAAATTGCATCGATGTAGAATATAAAAGACAAGATGTCGACTTATTTACAAGAGGAGTAACTCTTCTAGTAGTTCGTGCTTTGAGCCTTTCCTGGGATAGCAGTATTAGATTCCGATGCAACATTGCAGGTTTTCTGTCTCTCTTGGACCTTGGAATCAACGATGACACACAGAAATTGCATCGATATTGAATACAAAACGCAAAATGTCGCCTTATTTACAAGAGGAGTAACTCTTCTAATAGTTCGTGCTTTGAGCCATCCTGGGACAACAGTATTAAATTCCGATGCTACATTGCAGGTTTACTGTATCGCTTGGACCTTCAAATCAACGATGAAACACAGGAATTGCATCGATATTGAATACAAAAGGCAAATTGTCGACTTATTTATAAGAGGAGTAACTCTTCTAATAGTTCGTGTTTTGAGCCGTTCCTGGGACAGCAGTATTGGATTCCGATTCACCATTGCAGGTTTACTGTATCCCTTGGACCTTCAAATCAACGATGAAACACAGAAATTGCATCGCTATTGAATACAAAAGGCAAAATGTCGACTTATTTACAAGAGGAGTAACTCTTCTAATAGTTCGTGATTTGAGCCTTTCCTGGGACAGCAGTATTAGATTCCGATGCACCATTGCTGGTTTACTGTATCCCTTGGTCCTTCAAATCAATGATGAAACACAGAAACAGCATCGACATTGAATACAAAAGGCAAAATGTCGACTTATTTATAAGAGGAGTAACTCTTCTAATAGTTCGTGCTTTGAGCCTTTCCTGGGACAGCAGTATTAGATTCCGATGCACCAAAGCAGGTTTACTGTATCCCTTGGAGCTTCAACTCAACGATGAAGCACAGAAATTGCATCGATATTGAATAAAAAAGGCAAAATGTCGACTTATTTACAAGGGGAGTAACTCTTTAAATAGTTCGTGCTTTGAGCCATTCCTGGGACAGCAGTATTAGATTCCGATGCATCATTGCAGGTTTAGTGTATCCCTTGGACCTTCAAATCAACGATGAAACACATAAATTGCATCGATATTGAATACAAAAGGCAAAATGTCGACTTATTCATAAGAGGAGTAACTCTTCTAATAGTTCGTGTTTTGAGCCTTACCTGGGACAGCAGTATTAGATTCCGATGCACCATTGCAGGTTTACTGTATCCCTTGCACCTTCAAATCAACGATGAAACACAAAAATTGCGTCGATATTGATTACAAAAGGCAAAATATCGACTTATTTATAAGAGGAGTAACTCTTCTAATAGTTCGTGCTTTGAGCCTTTCCTGGGACAGCAGTATTAGACTCCGATGCACCATTGCGGGTTTACTGTATCCCTTGGACCTTCTAATCAACGATGAAACACAGAAATTGCATCGATATTGAATACAAAAGGCAAAATGTGGACATATTTACAAGCGGAGAAGCTGTTCTAATAATTCATGCTTTGAGCCTTTCCTGAGACAGCAGTATTAGATTACGATCCACCATTGCAGGTTCACTGTATCCCTTGGACTTTCACATCAACGTTGAAACATAGAAATTGCATCGATATTGAATACAAAAGGCAAAATGTGGACTTATTTACAAGAGGAGTAACTCTTCTAATAGTTCGTGCTTTGAGCCTTCCTGGGACAGCAGTATTAAATTCCGATGCAACATTGCAGGTTTACTGTATCCCTTGGACCTTCAAATCAACGATGAAACACAGGAATTGCATCGATATTGAATACAAAAGGCAAAATGTCGACTTATTTATAAGAGGAGTAACTCTTCTAATAGTTCGTGCTTTGAGCCTTCTTTGGGACAGCAGTATTAGATTCCGATACACCATTGGAAATTTACTGTCTCCCCTGGACCATCAAATCAACGATGAAACACAGAAATTGCATCGATATTGAATACAAAAGGCAAAATGTCGACTTATTTACAAGAGGCGTAACTCTTCTAATAGTTCGTGCTTTGAGCCTTCTCTGGGACAGCTGTATTAGATTCCGATGCACCACTGCAGGTTTACTGTATCCCTTGGAACTTCAAATCAACGATGAAACACAGAAATTGCATCGATATTGAATACAAAAGGCAAAACGTCGACTTATTTACAAGAGGAGTAACTCTTCTAATAGTTCGTGCTTTGAGCCTTCCTGGGACAGCAGTATTAAATTCCGATGCAACATTGCAGGTTTACTGTATCCCTTGGACCTTCAAATCAACGATGAAACACAGGAATTGCATCGATATTGAATACAAAAGGCAAAATGTCGACTTATTTATAAAAGGAGTAACTCTTCTAATAGTTCGTGCTTTGAGCCTTCTTTGGGACAGCAGTATTAGATTCCGATGCACCATTGCTGGTTTACTGTATCCCTTGCAAATTCAAATCAACGATGAAACACAGAAACTGCATAGATATAGAATACAAAAGGCAAAATGTTGACTTGTTTACAAGAGGAGTAACTCTTCTAATACTTCGTGCTTTTTGCCGTTCCTGGGACAGCAGAATTGGATTCCGATGCACCATTGCAGCTTTACTGTATCCCTTGGACCTGCAAATCAACGATGAAACACAGAAATTGCATCGATATTGAATACAAAAGGCAAAATGTCGACTTATTTACAAGAGGAGTAACTCTTCTAATATTTCGTGCTTTGAGCCTTTCCTGGGACAGCAGTATTAGATTCCGATGCACCATTGCAGGTTTACTGTATCCCTTGGACCTTCAAATCAACGATGCAACACAGAAATTGCATCGATATTGAATACAAAAGGCAAAATGTCGACTTATTTACAAGAGGAGTAACTCTTCTAATAGTTCGTGCTTTGAGCCTTTCCTGGGATAGCAGTATTAGATTCCGATGCACCATTGCAGGATTACTGTATCCCTTGGACCTTCAAATCAACGATGAAACACAGAAATTGCATCGATGTAGAATATAAAAGACAAGATGTCGACTTATTTACAAGAGGAGTAACTCTTCTAGTAGTTCGTGCTTTGAGCCTTTCCTGGGATAGCAGTATTAGATTCCGATGCAACATTGCAGGTTTTCTGTCTCTCTTGGACCTTGGAATCAACGATGACACACAGAAATTGCATCGATATTGAACACAAAAGGCAAAATGTCGACTTATTTAGAAGAGGAGTAACTCTTCTAATAGTTGGTGCTTTGAGCCTTTCCTGGGACAGCAGTATTAGATTCTGATGCACCATTGCAGGTTTACTGTATCCCTTGGACCTTCAAATCAACGATTTAACACAGATATTGCATCGATATTGAATACAAAAGGCAAGATGTCGACTTATTTAGAAGAGGAGTAACTCTTCTAATAGTTGGTGCTTTGAGCCTTTCCTGGGACAGCAGAATTAGATTCCGATGCGCCATTGCAGCTTTACTGTATCCCTTGGACCTTCAAATCAACGATGAAACACAGATATTGCATCGACATTGAATACAAAATGCAAAATGTCGACTTATTTACAAGAGGAGTAACTCTTCTAATAGTTCGTGTTTTAGCCTTTCCTGGGACAGCAGTATTTGATTCCGATGCACCATTCCAGGTTTACTGTATCCCTTGGACCTTCAAATCAACGATGAAACACAGAAATTGCATCGATATTGAATACAAAAGGGAAAATGTCGACTTATTTACAAGCGGAGTGACTCTTCTAATACTTCGTCCTTTGAGCCTTCCTGGGACAGCAGTACTAGATTCCGATGCAACGTTGCAGGTTTACTGTATCCCTTGGACCTTCAAATCAACGATGAAACACAGAAATTGCATCGATATTGAATTCAAAAGGCAAAATGTCGACTTATTTATAAGAGGAGTAGCTCTTCTAATAGTTCGTGCTTTGAGCCTTTCCTGGGACAGCAGTATCAGATTGCGATGTAACATTGCAGGTTTACTGTATCCCTTGGAACTTCAAATCAACGATGAAACACAAAAATTGCGTGGATATTGAATACAAAAGGCAAAATATCGAATTATTTATAAGAGGAGTAACTCTTCTAATAATTCGTGCTTTGAGCCTTTCCTGGGACAGCAGTATTAGATTCCGATGCACCATTGCAGGATTACTGTATCCAGTGGACGTTCAAATCAACGATGAAACACTGAAAATGCATCGATATTGAATACATAAGGCGAAATTTCGACTTATTTACAAGAGGAGTAAGTCCTCCAATAGTTCGTGCTTTGAGCCTTTCCTCGGATAGCAGTATTACATTCCGATGCACCATTGCAGGTTTACTGTATCCCTTGGACCTTCGAATCAACGATGAAACACAGAAATTGCATCGATATTGAATACAAAAGGCAAAATGTCGACTTAGTTACAAGAGGAGTAACTCTTCTAATAGTTCGTGCTTTTAGCCTTCCTGGGACAGCAGAATTAGGTTCCGATGCACCATTGCAGCTTTACTGTATCCCTTGGACCCCCAAATCAACGATGAAACACAGCAATTGCATCGTAATTGAATACAAAACGCAAAATGTCGCCTTATTTACAAGAGGAGTAACTCTTCTAATAGTTCGTGCTTTGAGCCATCCTGGGACAACAGTATTAAATTCCGATGCTACATTGCAGGTTTACTGTATCGCTTGGACCTTCAAATCAACGATGAAACACAGGAATTGCATCGATATTGAATACAAAAGGCAAATTGTCGACTTATTTATAAGAGGATTAACTCTTCTAATAGTTCGTGTTTTGAGCCGTTCCTGGGACAGCAGTATTGGATTCCGATTCACCATTGCAGGTTTACTGTATCCCTTCGACCTTCAAATCAACGATGAAACACAGAAATTGCATCGCTATTGAATACAAAAGGCAAAATGTCGACTTATTTACAAGAGGAGTAACTCTTCTAATAGTTCGTGATTTGAGCCTTTCCTGGGACAGCAGTATTAGATTCCGATGCACCATTGCTGGTTTACTGTATCCCTTGGTCCTTCAAATCAATGATGAAACACAGAAACAGCATCGACATTGAATACAAAAGGCAAAATGTCGACTTATTTATAAGAGGAGTAACTCTTCTAATAGTTCGTGCTTTGAGCCTTTCCTGGGACAGCAGTATTAGATTCCGATGCACCAAAGCAGGTTTACTGTATCCCTTGGAGCTTCAACTCAACGATGAAGCACAGAAATTGCATCGATATTGAATAAAAAAGGCAAAATGTCGACTTATTTACAAGGGGAGTAACTCTTTAAATAGTTCGTGCTTTGAGCCATTCCTGGGACAGCAGTATTAGATTCCGATGCATCATTGCAGGTTTAGTGTATCCCTTGGACCTTCAAATCAACGATGAAACACATAAATTGCATCGATATTGAATACAAAATGCAAAATGTCGACTTATTCATAAGAGGAGTAACTCTTCTAATAGTTCGTGTTTTGAGCCTTACCTTTGACAGCAGTATTAGATTCCGATGCACCATTGCAGGTTTACTGTATCCCTTGCACCTTCAAATCAACGATGAAACACAAAAATTGCGTCGATATTGATTACAAAAGGCAAAATATCGACTTATTTATAAGAGGAGTAACTCTTCTAATAGTTCGTGCTTTGAGCCTTTCCTGGGACAGCAGTATTAGACTCCGATGCACCATTGCGGGTTTACTGTATCCCTTGGACCTTCTAATCATCGATAAAACACAGAAATTGCATCGATATTGAATACAAAAGGCAAAATGTGGACATATTTACAAGCGGAGAAGCTGTTCTAATAATTCATGCTTTGAGCCTTTCCTGAGACAGCAGTATTAGATTACGATCCACCATTGCAGGTTCACTGTATCCCTTGGACTTTCACATCAACGTTGAAACATAGAAATTGCATCGATATTGAATACAAAAGGCAAAATGTGGACTTATTTACAAGAGGAGTAACTCTTCTAATAGTTCGTGCTTTGAGCCTTCCTGGGACAGCAGTATTAAATTCCGATGCAACATTGCAGGTTTACTGTATCCCTTGGACCTTCAAATCAACGATGAAACACAGGAATTGCATCGATATTGAATACAAAAGGCAAAATGTCGACTTATTTATAAGAGGAGTAACTCTTCTAATAGTTCGTGCTTTGAGCCTTCTTTGGGACAGCAGTATTAGATTCCGATACAACATTGGAAATTTACTGTCTCCCCTGGACCATCAAATCAACGATGAAACACAGAAATTGCATCGATATTGAATACAAAAGGCAAAATGTCGACTTTTTTACAAGAGGCGTAACTCTTCTAATAGTTCGTGCTTTGAGCCTTCTCTGGGACAGCTGTATTAGATTCCGATGCACCACTGCAGGTTTACTGTATCCCTTGGAACTTCAAATCAACGATGAAACACAGAAATTGCATCGATATTGAATACAAAAGGCAAAACGTCGACTTATTTACAAGAGGAGTAACTCTTCTAATAGTTCGTGCTTTGAGCCTTCCTGGGACAGCAGTATTAAATTCCGATGCAACATTGCAGGTTTACTGTATCCCTTGGACCTTCAAATCAACGATGAAACACAGGAATTGCATCGATATTGAATACAAAAGGCCAAATGTCGACTTATTTATAAAAGGAGTAACTCTTCTAATAGTTCGTGCTTTGAGCCTTCTTTGGGACAGCAGTATTAGATTCCGATGCACCATTGCTGGTTTACTGTATCCCTTGCAAATTCAAATCAACGATGAAACACAGAAACTGCATAGATATAGAATACAAAAGGCAAAATGTTGACTTGTTTACAAGAGGAGTAACTCTTCTAATACTTCGTGCATTTTGCCGTTCCTGGGACAGCAGAATTGGATTCCGATGCACCATTGCAGCTTTACTGTATCCCTTGGACCTGCAAATCAACGATGAAACACAGAAATTGCATCGATATTGAATACAAAAGGCAAAATGTCGACTTATTTACAAGAGGAGTAACTCTTCTAATATTTCGTGCTTTGAGCCTTTCCTGGGACAGCAGTATTAGATTCCGATGCACCATTGCAGGTTTTGTGTATCCCTTGGACCTTCAAATCAACGATGCAACACAGAAATTGCATCGATATTGAATACAAAAGGCAAAATGTCGACTTATTTACAAGAGGAGTAACTCTTCTAATAGTTCGTGCTTTGAGCCTTTCCTGGGATAGCAGTATTAGATTCCGATGCACCATTGCAGGATTACTGTATCCCTTGGACCTACAAAGCTACGATGAAACACAGAAATTGCATCGATGTAGAATATAAAAGACAAGATGTCGACTTATTTACAAGAGGAGTAACTCTTCTTGTAGTTCGTGCTTTGAGCCTTTCCTGGGATAGCAGTATTAGATTCCGATGCAACATTGCAGGTTTTCTGTCTCTCTTGGACCTTGGAATCAACGATGACACACAGAAATTGCATCGATATTGAACACAAAAGGCAAAATGTCGACTTATTTAGAAGAGGAGTAACTCTTCTAATAGTTGGTGCTTTGAGCCTTTCCTGGGACAGCAGTATTAGATTCTGATGCACCATTGCAGGTTTACTGTATCCCTTGGACCTTCAAATCAACGATTTAACACAGATATTGCATCGATATTGAATACAAAAGGCAAGATGTCGACTTATTTACAAGAGGAGTAACTCTTCTAATAGTTCGTGCTTTGAGCCTTTCCTGGGACAGCAGAATTAGATTCCGATGCGCCATTGCAGCTTTACTGTATCCCTTGGACCTTCAAATCAACGATGAAACACAGAAATTGCATCGATATTGAATACAAAATGCAAAATGTCGACTTATTTACAAGAGGAGTAACTCTTCTAATAGTTCGTGTTTTAGCCTTTCCTGGGACAGCGGTATTTGATTCCGATGCACCATTCCAGGTTTACTGTATCCCTTGGACTTTCAAATCAACGATGAAACACAGAAATTGCATCGATATTGAATACAAAAAGCAAAATGTCTTAATTACATGAGGAGTAACTCTTCTAATATTTCGTGCTTTTTGCCTTTCCTGGGACAGCAGAATTAGATTCCGATGCGCCATTGCAGCATTACTGTATCCCTTGGACCTTCAAATCAACGATGAAACACAGAAATTGCATCGATATTGAATACAAAAGGCAAAATGTCGACTTATTTACAAGAGGAGTAACTCTTCTAATAGTTCGTGTTTTAGCCTTTCCTGGGACAGCAGTATTTGATTCCGATGCACCATTGCAGGTTTACTGTATCCCTTGGACCTTCAAATCAACGATGAAACACAGAAATTGCATCGATATCGAATACAAAAGGCAAAATATGGACATATTTACAAGAGGAGAAACTGTTCTAATAATTCGTGCTTTGAGCCTTTCCTGCGACAGCAGTATTAGATTACGATGCACCATTGCAGGTTTACTGTATCCCTTGGACTTTCACATCAACGTTGAAACACAGAAATTGCATCGATATTGAATACAAAAGGCAAAATGTCGACTTATTTATAAGGGGAGTAACTCTTCAAATTGTTCGTGCTTTGAGCCCGTTCTGGACAGCAGTATTAGATTCCGATGCGCCATTGCAGGTTTACTGTATCCCTTGGACCTTCAAATGAACGATGAAACACAGAAATTGCATCGCTATTGAATACAAAAGGCAAAATGTCGACTTATTTACAAGAGGAGTAACTCTTCTGAATAGTTCGTGCTTTGAGCCTTTCCTGGGACAGCAGTATTAGATTCCGATGCACCATTGCAGGTTCACTGTGTCCCTTGGAACTTCAAATCAACGATGAAACACAGAAATTGCATCGATATTGAATACAAAACGCAAAATGTCGACTTATTTACAAGAGGAGTTACTCTTCTAGTAGTTCGTGCTTTGAGCCTTTCCTGGGACAGCAGTATTAGATTCGGATGCACCATTACGGGTTTACAGAATCCCTTGGACCTTCAAATCATCGATGGAACAAAGAAATTGCATCGATATTGAATACAAAACGCAAAATTTCGACTTATTTACAAGAGGAGTAAGTCTTCTAATAGTTCGTACTTTGAGCCTTTCCTGGGACAGGAGTAATAGATACCAATGCACCATTGCAGGTTTACTGTATCCCTTGGATCTTCAAATCAACGATGAAACACAGAAATTGCATCGATATTGAATACAAAAGGCAAGATGTCGACTTATTTACAAGAGGAGTAACTCTTCTAATTGTTCGTGCTTTGAGCCTTTCCTGTGACAGCAGTATTAGATTCGGATGCACCATTACAGGTTTACTGTATCCCTTGGACCTTCAAATCATCGATGGAACACAGAAATTCCATCGATATTGAATACAAAACGCAAATTTCGACCTATTTACAAGTGGAGGAAGTCTTCTAATAGTTCGTACTTTGAGCCTTTCCTGGGACAGCAGTATTAGATTCCAATGCACCATTGCAGGTTTACTGTATCCCTTGGACCTTCAAATCAACGATGGAACACAGAAATTGCATCGATATTGAATACAAAAGGCAAAATGTCGACTTATTTACAAGAGGAGTATCTCTCCTAATAGTTCGTGCTTTGAGCCTTTCCTGGGACAGCAGTATTAGATTCCGATGCACCATTGCAGGTTTACTGTATCCCTTGGACCTTCACATCAACGATGAAACACAGATATTGCATCGATATTGAATACAAAAGGCAAAATGTCGACTTATTTATAAGAGGAGTAACTCTTCTAACAGTTCGTGCTTTGAGCCTTTCCTGGGACAGCAGTATTAGATTCCGATGCACCATTGCAGGTTTAGTGTATCCCTTGGACCTTCAAATCAACGAAGAAACACAGAAATTGCATCGATATTGAATACAAAAGGCAAGATGTCGACTTATTTACAAGAGGAGTAACTCTTCTAATAGTTCGTGCTTTGAGCCTTTCCTAGGATAGCAGTATTAGATTCCGATGCACCATTGCTGGTTTACTGTGTCCCTTGGACCTTCAAATCAACGATGAAACACAGAAATTGCATCGATATTGAATACAAAGGCAAAATGTCGACTTACTTATAAGAGGAGTATCTCTTCTAATAGTTCGTGCTTTGAGCCTTTCCTGGGACAGCAGTATTAGATTCCGATGCACCATTGCAGGTTTACTGTATCCCTTGGACCTTCAAATCAACGATGAAACACAGAAATTGCATCGATATTGAATACAAATGCCAATTGTCGACTTATTTACAAGAGGAGAAACTCTTCTAATAGTACGTGCTTTTAGCCTCTCCTGGGACAGCAGTATTAGATTCCGATGCACCATTGCAGGTTTACTGTATCCCTTGGACCGTCAAATCAACGATGAAACACAGAAATTGCATCGATATTGAATACAAAATGCAAAATGTCGACTTATTTACAAGAGGAGTAACTCTTCTAATAGTTCGTGCTTTGAGCCTTTCCTGGGACAGCAGTATTTGATTCCGATGCACCATTGCAGGTTTACTGTATCTCTTGGACCTTCAAAACAACGATGAAACACAGATATTGCATCGAAATTGAATATAAAAGGGAAAATGTCGACTTATTTACAAGAGGAGTAACTCTTCTAATAGTTTGTGATTTTAGCCTTTCCTGGGACAGCAGTATTAGATTCCCATGCACCATTGCAGGTTTACTGTATCCCTTGGACCTTCAAATCAACGATGAAACACAGAAATTGCATCGATATTGAATACAAACGGCAAAATGTCGACTTATTTACAAGAGGAGTAACTCTTCTAATAGTTCGTGTTTTGAGCCTTTCCTGGGACAGCAGTATTAGATTCCGATGCAACATTGCAGGTTTACTGAATCCCTTGGACCTTCAAATCAACGATGAAACACAGAAATTGCATCGATATTGAATACAAAATGCAAAATGTAGACTTATTTATAAAAGGAGTAACTCTTCTTATAGTTCGTGCTTTGAGCCTTTCCTGGGACAGCAGAATTACATTCCGATGCACCATTGCAGATTTACTATATCCCTAGGACCTTCAAATCAACGATGAAATACAGAAATTGCATCGATATTGAATACAAAAGGCAAAATGTCGACTTATTTACAAGAGGAGTAACTCTTCTAATAGTTCGTGATTTGAGCTTTTCCTGGGACAGCAGTATTAGATTCCGATGCACCATTACAGGTTTACTGTATCCCGTGGACCTTCAAATGAACGATGAAACACAGAAATTGCATCGCTATTGAATACAAAAGGCAAAATGTCGACTTATTTACAAGAGGGGTAACTCTTCTGAATAGTTCGTGCTTTTAGCCGTTCCTGGGACAGCAGAATTAGATTCCGATGCACCATTGCAGTTTACTGTATCCCTTGGACCTTCAAATCAACGATGAAACACAGAAATTGCATCGATATTGAATACAAAAGGAAAAATGTCGACTTATTTCCAAGACGAGTAACTCTTCTAATAGTTCGTGCTTTGAGCCTTCTCTGGGACAGCAGTATTAGATTCCGATGCACCATTGCAGGTTTACTGTGTCCCTTGGAACTTCAAATCAACGATGAAACACAGAAATTGCATCGATATTGAATACAAAACGCAAAATGTCGACTTATTTACAAGAGGAGTTACTCTTCTAGTAGTTCGTGCTTTGAGCCTTTCCTGGGACAGCAGTATTAGATTCGGATGCACCATTACGGGTTTACAGAATCCCTTGGACCTTCAAGTCATCGATGGAACACAGAAATTGCATCGATATTGAATACAAAACGCAAAATTTCGACATATTTACAAGAGGAGTAAGTCTTCTAATAGTTCGTACTTAGAGCCTTTCCTGGGACAGGAGTATTAGATACCAATGCACCATTGCAGGTTTACTGTATCCCATGGATCTTCAAATCAACGATGAAACACAGAAATTGCATCGATATTGAATACAAAACTTTAAGATGTCGACTTATTTACAAGAGGAGTAACTCTTCTAATAGTTCGTGCTTTGAGCCTTTCCTGTGACAGCAGTATTAGATTCGGATGCACCATTACAGGTTTACTGTATCCCTTGGACCTTCAAATCATCGATGGAACACAGAAATTGCATCGATATTGAATACAAAACGCAAATTTCGACTTATTTACAAGAGGACGAAGTCTTCTAATAGTTCGTACTTTGAGCCTTTGCTGGGACAACAGTATTAGATTCCAATGCACCATTGCAGGTTTACTGTATCCCTTGGACCTTCAAATCAACGATGAAACACAGAAATTGCATCGATATTGAATACAAAAGGCAATATGTCGACTTATTTACAAGAGGAGTATCTCTCCTAATAGTTCGTGCTTTGAGCCTTTCCTGGGACAGCAGTATTAGATTCCGATGCACCATTGCAGGTTTACTGTATCCCTTGGACCTTCACATCAACGATGAAACACAGAAATTGCATCGATATTGAATACAAAGGGCAAAATGTCGACTTATTTATAAGAGGAGTAACTCTTCTAACAGTTCGTGCTTTGAGCCTTTCCTGGGACAGCAGTATTAGATTCCGATGCACCATTGCAGGTTTAGTGTATCCCTTGGACCTTCAAATCAACGAAGAAACACAGAAATTGCATCGATATTGAATACAAAAGGCAAGATGTCGACTTATTTACAAGAGGAGTAACTCTTCTAATAGTTCGTGCTTTGAGCCTTTCCTGGGACAGCAGTATTAGATTCCGTTGCACCATTACAGATTTACTGTATCGCTTGGACCTTCGAATCAACGATGATACACAGAAATTGCATCGATATTGAATACAAAAATCAAAATGTCGACTTATTTACAAGAGGAGTAACTCTTCTAATAGTTCGTGTTTTGAGCCTTTCCTGGGACAGCAGTATTAGACTCCGATGCACCATTGCAGGTTTACTGTCTCCCTTGGACCTTCAAATCAACGATGAAACACAGAAATTGCATCGATATTGATTACCGAAGGCAAAATGTCGACCTATTTACAAGAGGAGTAACTCTTCTAATAGTTCGTGCTTTGAGCCTTCTCTGGGACAACAGTATTAGATTCCGATGCACCATTGCAGGTTTACTGTATCCCTTGGAACTTCAAATCAACGATGAAACACAGAAATTGCATCGATATTAAATACAAAAGGCAAAATGTCGACTTATTTAAAAGAGGAGTAACTCTTCTAATAGTTCGTGCTTTGAGCCTTTCCTGGGACAGCAGTATTAGATTCCGAAGCACCATTGCATGTTTACTGTATCCCTTGGACCTTCAAATCAACGATGAAACACAGAAATTGCAATGATATTGAATAAAAAAGGCAAAATGTCGACTAATTTACAAGATTAGTAACTCTTCTATTAGTTCGTGATTTGAGCCTTTCCTAGGATAGCAGTATTAGATTCCGATGCACCATTGCTGGTTTACTGTGTCCCTTGGACCTTCAAATCAACGATGAAACACAGAAATTGCATCGATATTGAATACAATAGCAAAATGTCGACTTACTTATAAGAGGAGTATCTCTTCTAATAGTTCGTGCTTTGAGCCTTTCCTGGGACAGCAGTATTAGATTCCGCTGCACCATTGCAGGTTTACTGTATCCCTTGGACCTTCAAATCAACGATGAAACACAGAAATTGCATCGATATTGAATACAAATGCCAATTGTCGACTTACTTACAAGAGGAGAAACTCTTCTAATAGTTCGTGCTTTTAGCCTCTCCTGGGACAGCAGTATTAGATTCCGATGCACCATTGCAGGTTTACTGTATCCCTTGGACCTTCAAATCAACGATGAAACACAGAAATTGCATCGATATTGAATACAAAATGCAAAATGTCGACTTACTTACAAGAGGAGTAACTCTTCTAATAGTTCGTGCTTTGAGCCTTTCCTGGGACAGCAGTATTAGATTCCGATGCACCATTGCAGGTTTACTGTATCTCTTGGACCTTCAAAACAACGATGAAACACAGAAATTGCATCGATATTGAATACAAAAGGGAAAATTTCGACTTATTTACAAGAGGAGTAACTCTTCTAACAGTTTGTGATTTTAGCCTTTCCAGGGACAGCAGTATTAGATTCCCATGCACCATTGCAGGTTTACTGTATCCCTTGGACCTTCAAATCAACGATGAAACACAGAAATTGCATCGATATTGAATACATAAGGCAAAATGTCGACTTATTTACAAGAGGAGTAACTCTTCTAATAGTTCGTGTTTTGAGCCTTTCCTGGGACAGCAGTATTAGATTCCGATGCAACATTGCAGGTTTACAGTATCCCTTGGACCTTCAAATCAACGATGAAACACAGAAATTGCATCGATATTGAATACAAAATGCAAAATGTAGACTTATTTATAAAAGGAGTAACTCTTCTTATAGTTCGTGCTTTGAGCCTTTCCTGGGACAGCAGAATTACATTCCGATGCACCATTGCAGGTTTACTATATCCCTTGGACCTTCAAATCAACGATGAAATACAGAAATTGCATCGATATTGAATACAAAAGGCAAAATGTCGACTTATTTACAAGAGGAGTAACTCTTCTAATAGTTCGTGATTTGAGCTTTTCCTGGGACAGCAGTATTAGATTCCGATGCAACATTGCAGGTTTACTGTATCCCTTGGACCTTCAAATCAACGATGAAACACAGAAATTGCATCGATATTGAATACAAAAAGCAAAATGTAGACTTATTTATAAAAGGAGTAACTCTTCTTATGGTTCGTGCTTTGAGCCTTTCCTGTGACAGCAGTATTAGATACCAATGCACCATTGCAGGTTTACTGTATCCCTTGGATCTTCAAATCAACGGTGAAACACAGAAATTGCATCGATATTGAATACAAAAGGCAAGATGTCGGCTTATTTACAAGAGGAGTAACTCTTCTAATAGTTCGTGCTTTGAGCCTTTCCTGTGACAGCAGTATTAGATTCGGATGCACCATTACAGGTTTACTGTATCCCTTGGACCTTCAAATCATCGATGGAACACAGAAATTGCATCGATATTGAATACAAAACGCAAAATTTCGACTTATTTACAAGAGGAGTAACTCTTCTAATAGTTCGTACTTTGAGCCTTTCCTGGGACAGCAGTATTAGATTCCAATGCACCATTGCAGGTTTACTGTATCCCTTGGACCTTCAAATCAACGATGAAACACAGAAATTGCATCGATATTTAATACAAAAGGCAAAATGTCGACTTATTTACAAGAGGAGTATCTCTCCTAATAGTTCGTGCTTTGAGCTTCTCCTGGGACAGCAGTATTAGATTCCGATGCACCATTGCAGGTTTACTGTATCCCTTGGACCTTCACATCAACGATGAAACACAGAAATTGCATCGATATCGAATACAAAAGGCAAAATGTCGACTTATTTATAAGAGGAGTAACTCTTCTAATAGTTCGTGCTTTGAGCCTTTCCTGGGACAGCAGTATTAGATTCCGATGCACCATTGCAGGTTTAGTGTATCCCTTGGACCTTCAAATCAACGAAGAAACACAGAAATTGCATCGATATTGAATACAAAAGGCAAGATGTTGACTTATTTACAAGAGGAGTAACTCTTCTAACAGTTCGTGCTATTAGCCTTTCCTGGGACAGCAGTATTAGATTCCGATGCAACATTGCAGGTTTACTGTATCTCTTGGACCTTCAAAACAACGATGAAACACAGAAATTGCATCTATATTGAATACAAAAGGGAAAATGTCGACTTATTTACTAGAGGAATAACTCTTCTAATAATTTGTGATTTTAGCCTTTCCTGGGACAGCAGTATTAGATTCCCATGCAACATTGCAGGTTTACTGTATCCCTTGGACCTTCAAATCAACGATGAAACACAGAAATTGCATCGATATTGAATACAAAATGCAAAATATCGACTTATTTACAAAAAGAGTAACTCTTCTAATATTTCGTGCTTTGAGCCTTTCCTGGGACAGCAGTATTAGATTCCGATGCACCATTGCAGGTTTACTGTATCCCTTGGCCCTTCAAATCAACGATGAAACACAGAAATTGCATCGATATTGAATACAAAAGGCAAGATATCGACTTATTTACAAGAGGAGTAACTCTTCTAATAGTTCGTGATTTGAGCCTTTCCTGGGACAGCAGTATTAGATTCCGATGCACCATTGCAGGTTTACTGTATCCCTTGGACCTTCAACTCAACGATGAAACACAGAAATTGCACCGATATTGAATAGAAAAGACAAAATGTCGACTTATTTATAAGAGGAGTAACTCTTCTAATAGTTCGTGCTTTGAGCCTTTCCTGGGACAGCAGTATTAGATTCCGAACACCATTACAGGTTTACTGTATCCATTGGACCTTCGAATCAACGATGAAACACAGAAATTGCATCGATATTGAATACAAAAGGCAAATTGTCGACATACTTACAAGAGGAGTAACTCTTCTAATAGTTCGTGCTTTGAGGTTCTCCTGGGACAGCAGTATTAGATTCCGATGCACCATTACAGGTTTACTGTATCCCTTGGACCTTCAAATCAACGATGAAACACAGAAATTGCATCGATATTGAATTCAAATGACAAGATGTAGACTTATTTACAAGAGGAGTAACTCTTCTAATAGTTCGTGCTTTGAGCCTTTCCTGGGATAGCAGTATTTGATTCCGATGCAACATTGCAGGTTTACAGTCTCCCTTGGACCTTAAAATCAACATTGAAACACAGAAATTGCATCGATATTGAATACAAAAGGCAAAATGTCGACTTATTTACAAGAGGAGTAACTCTTCTAATAGTTCGTGCTTTGAGCCTTTCCTGGGACAGCAGTATTAGATTCCGATGCACCATTGCAGGTTTACTGTATCCGTTAGACCTTGAAATCAACGATTTAACACAGATATTGCATCGATATTGAACACAAAAGGCAAGATGTCGACTTATTTACAAGAGGAGTAACTCTTCCAATAGTTCGTGCTTTGAGCCTTTCCTGGGACAGCAGTATTAGATTCCGATGCAACATTGCAGGTTTACTGTCTCCCTTGGACCTTCAAATCAACGATGAAACACAGAAATTGCATCGATATTGAATACAAAAGGCAAAATGTCGACTTATTTACAAGTGGAGTAACTCTTTAATAGTTCGTGTTTTAGCCTTTCCTGGGACAGCAGTATTAGATTCCGATCCACCATTGCAGGTTTACTGTATCCCTTGGACCTTCAAATCAACGATGAAACACAGAAATTGCATCGATATTGAATACAAAAAGCAAAATGTCGTCTTATTTACAAAAGGAGTAACTCTTCTAATTGTTCGTGCTTTGATCCTTTCCTGGGACAGCAGTATTAGATTCGGAAGCACCATTGCAGGTTTACTGTATCCCTTGGACCTTCAAATCAACGATGAATCACAGAAATTGCATCAATATTGAATACAAAAGGCAAATTGTCGACTTACTTACAAGAGGAGTAACTCTTCTAATAGTTCGTGTTTTGAGCCTCTCCTGGGACAGCAGTATTAGATTCCGATGCAACATTGCAGGTTTACTGTCTCCCTTGGACCTTGAAATCAACATTGAAACACAGAAATTGCATCGATATTGAATACAAAAGGCAAAATGTCGACTTATTTACAAGAGGAGTAACTCTTCTAATATTTCGTGCTTTGAGCCTTTCCTGGGACAGTAGTATTAGATTCCGATGCACCATTGCAGGTTTACTGTATCCCTTGGACCTTCAAATCAACGATGAAACACAGAAATTGCATCGATATTGAATACAAAAGGCAAAATGTCGACTTATTTACAAGAGGAGTAACTCTTCTAATAGTTCGTGCTTTGAGCCTTTCCTTGGATAGCAGTATTAGACTCCGATGCACCATTGCAGGATTACTGTATCCCTTGGACCTTCAAATCAACGATGAAACACAGAAATTGCATCGATATTGAATACAAAAGACAAGATGTCGACTTATTTACAAGAGGAGTAACTCTTCTAATAGTTCGTGTTTGAGCCTTTCCTGGGACAGCAGTATTAGATTCCGATGCAACATTGCAGGTTTACTGTATCCCTTGGACCTTCAAATCAACGATGAAACACAGAAATTGCATCGATATTGAATACAAAAGGCAAAATGTCGACTTATTTACAAGAGGAGTAACTCTTCTAATAGTTCGTGTTTTAGCCTTTCCTGGGACAGCAGTATTTGATTCCGATGCACCATTGCAGGTTTACTGTATCCCTTGGACCTTCAAATCAACGATGAAACACAGAAATTGCATAGATATTGAATACAAAAAGCAAATTGTCGACTTACTTACAAGAGGAAAACTCTTCTAATAGTTCGTGCTTTTAGCCTCTCCTGGGACAGCAGTATTAGATTCCGATGTACCATTGCAGGTTTACTGTATCCCTTGGACCTTCAAATCAACGATGAAACACTGAAATTGCATCGATATTGAATACAAAAGGCAAAATGTCGACTTATTTACAAGAGGAGTAACTCTTCTAATAGTTCGTGTTTTGAGCCCTTCCTGGGACAGCAGTATTAGATTCCGATGCACCATTGCAGGTATACTGTATCCCTTGGACCTTCAAATCAACGATGAAACACAGAAATTGCATCGATATTGAATACAAAATGCAAAATGTCAACATCTTTGCAAGAGGAGTAACTCTTCTAATAGTTCGTGCTTTGAGCCTCTCCTGGGACAGCAGTATCAGATTCCCATGCACCATTGCAGGTCTACTGTATCCCTTGGACCTTCAAATCAACGATGAAACACAGATATTGCATCGATATAGGATACAAAAGGCAAAATGTCGACTTATTTACAAGAGGAGTAACTCTTCTAATAGTTCGTGATTTGAGCTTTTCCTGGGACAGCAGTATTAGATTCCGATGCAACATTGCAGGTTTACTGTATCCCTTGGACCTTCAAATCAACGATGAAACACAGAAATTGCATCGATATTGAATACAAAATGCAAAATGTAGACTTATTTATAAAAGGAGTAACTCTTCTTATAGTTCGTGCTTTGAGCCTTTCCTGGGACAGCAGAATTATATTCCAATGCACCATTACAGGTTTACTATATCCCTTGGACCTTCAAATCAACGATGCAATACTGAAATTGCATCGATATTGAATACAAAAGGCAAAATGTCGACTTATTTATAAGAGGAGTAACTCTTCTAATAGTTCGTGCTTTGAGCCTTTCCTGGGACAGCAGTATTAAATTCCGAACACCATTGCAGGTTTACTGTATCCCTTGGACCTTCGAATCAACGATGAAACACAGAAATTGCATCGATATTGAATACAAAAGGCAAAATGTCGACTTACTTACAAGAGGAGTAACTCTTCTAATAGTTCGTGCTTTGAGCCTTTCCTGGGACAGCAGTATTAGATTCCGAAGCACCATTGCAGGTTTACTGTATCCCTTGGACCTTCAAATCAACGATGAATCACAGAAATTGCATCGATATTGAATACAAAAGGCAAAATGTCGACTTATTTACAAGAGGAGTAACTCTTCTAATAGTTCGTGCTTTGAGCCTTTCCTGGGACAGCAGTATTAGATTCCGATGCAACATTGCAGGTTTAGAGTCTCCCTTGGACCTTCAAATCAACGATGAAACACAGAAATTGCATCGATATTGAATACAAAAGGCAAGATGTCGACTTATTTACAAGAGGAGTAACTCTTCCAATAGTTCGTGCTTTGAGCCTTTCCTGGGACAGCAGTATTAGATTCCGATGCAACATTGCAGGTTTACTGTCTCCCTTGGACCTTCAAATCAACGATGAAACACAGAAATTGCATCGATATTGAATACAAAAGGCAAAATGTCGACTTATTTACAAGAGGAGTAACTCTTCTAATAGTTCGTGCTTTGAGCCTTTCCTGGGACAGCAGTATTAGATTCCGATGCAACATTGCAGGTTTACTGTCTCCCTTGGACCTTGAAATCAACATTGAAACACAGAAATTGCATCGATATTGAATACAAAAAGCAAAATGTCGTCTTATTTACAAGAGGAGTAACTCTTCTAATAGTTCGTGTTTGAGCCTTTCATGGGACAGCAGTATTAGATTCCGATGCACCATTGCAGGTAAACTGTATCCCTTGGACCTTCAAATCAACGATGAATCAGAGAAATTGCATCGATATTGAATACAAAAGGCAAAATGTCGACTTATTTACAAGATTAATACTCTTCTAATAGTTCGTGCTTTGAGCCTTTCCTGGGATAGCAGTATTAGATTCCGATGCACCATTGCTGGTTTACTGTATCCCTTGGACCTTCAAATCAACGATCAAACACAGAAATTGCGTCGATATTGAATACAAAAGGCAAATTGTCGACTTACTTACAAGAGGAGAAACTCTTCTACTAGTTCGTGCTTTCAGCCTCTCCTGGGACAGCAGTATTAGATTCCGATGCACCATTGCAGGTTTACTGTATCCCTTGGACCTTCAAAACAACGATGAAACACAGAAATTGCATCGATATTGAATACAAAAAGCAAGATGTCGACTTATTTACAAGAGGAGTAACTCTTCTAATAGTTCGTGCTTTGAGCCTCTCCTGGGACAGCAGTGTTAGATTCCGATGCACCATTGCAGGTTTACTGTATCCCTTGGACCTTCAAATCAACGATGAAACACAGAAATTGCATCGATATTGAATACAAAAGGCAAAATGTCGACTTATTTACAAGAGGAGTAACTCTTCTAATAGTTCGTGCTTTGAGCCTTTCCTGGGACAGCAGTATTAGATTCCCATGCACCATTGCAGGTTTACTGTATCCCTTGGACCTTCAAATCAACGATGAATCACAGAAATTGCATCGATATTGAATACGAAAGGCAAAAAGTCGACTTATTTATAAGAGGAGTAACTCTGCTAATAGTTCGTGCTTTGAGCCTTTCCTGGGACAGCAGTATTAGATTCCGATGCATCATTGCAGGTTTAGTGTATCCCTTGGACCTTCAAATCAACGAAGAAACACAGAAATTGCATCGATATTGAATACAAAAGGCAAGATGTCGACTTATTTACAAGAGGAGTAACTCTTCTAATAGTTCGTGCTCTTAGCCTTACCTGGGACAGCAGTATTAGATTAGGATGCACCATTACAGGTTTACTGTAACGCTTGGACCTTCGAATAAACTATGAAACACAGAAATTGCATCGATATTGAATACAATAGGCAAAATGTCGACTTATTTACAAGAGGAGTAACTCTTCTAATATTTCGTGCTTTGAGCCTTTCCTGGGACAGTAGTATTAGATTCCGATGCACCATTGCAGGTTTACTGTATCCCTTGGACCTTCAAATCAACGATGAAACACAGAAATTGCATCGATATTGAATACAAAAGGCAAAATGTCGACTTATTTACAAGAGGAGTAACTCTTCTAATAGTTCGTGCTTTGAGCCTTTCCTTGGATTGCAGTATTAGACTCCGATGCACCATTGCAGGATTACTGTATCCCTTGGACCTTCAAATCAACGATGAATCACAGAAATTGCATCGATATTGAATACAAAAAGCAAAATGTCGTCTTATTTACATGAGGATTAACTCTTCTAATAGTTCATGTTTTGAGTCTTTCCTGGGACAGCAGTATTAGATTCCGATGCACCATTGCAGGTTTACTGTATCCCTTGAACCTGCAAATCAACGATGAAACACAGAAATTGCATCGATATTAAATAGAAAAGGCAAAATGTCGACTTATTTACAAGAGGAGTAACTCTTCTAATGGTTCGTGCTTTGAGTCTTTCCTGGGACAGCAGTATTAGATTCCGAAGCACCATTGCAGGTTTACTGTATCCATTGGACCTTCAAATCAACGATGAAACACAGAAATTGCATCGATATTGAATACAAAAGGCAATATGTCGACTTATTTACAAGATTAGTAACTCTTCTAATAGTTCGTGCTTTGAGCCTTTCCTGGGATAGCAGTATTAGAATCCGATGCACCATTGCTGGTTTACTGTATCCCTTGGACCTTCAAATCAACGTAGAAACACAGAAATTGCATAGATATTGAATACAAAAAGCAAATTGTCGACTTACTTACAAGAGGAAAACTCTTCTAATAGTTCGTGCTTTTAGCCTCTCCTGGGACAGCAGTATTAGATTCCGATGTACCATTGCAGGTTTACTGTATCCCTTGGACCTTCAAATCAACGATGAAACACTGAAATTGCATCGATATTGAATACAAAAGGCAAAATGTCGACTTATTTACAAGAGGAGTAACTCTTCTAATAGTTCGTGTTTTGTGCCCTTCCTGGGACAGCAGTATTAGATTCCGATGCACCATTGCAGGTATACTGTATCCCTTGGACCTTCAAATCAACGATGAAACACAGAAATTGCATCGATATTGAATACAAAATGCAAAATGTCAACATCTTTGCAAGAGGAGTAACTCTTCTAATAGTTCGTGCTTTGAGCCTCTCCTGGGACAGCAGTATCAGATTCCCATGCACCATTGCAGGTCTACTGTATCCCTTGGACCTTCAAATCAACGATGAAACACAGATATTGCATCGATATAGGATACAAAAGGCAAAATGTCGACTTATTTACAAGAGGAGTAACTCTTCTAATAGTTCGTGATTTGAGCTTTTCCTGGGACAGCAGTATTAGATTCCGATGCAACATTGCAGGTTTACTGTATCCCTTGGACCTTCAAATCAACGATGAAACACAGAAATTGCATCGATATTGAATACAAAATGCAAAATGTAGACTTATTTATAAAAGGAGTAACTCTTCTTATAGTTCGTGCTTTGAGCCTTTCCTGGGACAGCAGAATTATATTCCAATGCACCATTACAGGTTTACTATATCCCTTGGACCTTCAAATCAACGATGCAATACTGAAATTGCATCGATATTGAATACAAAAGGCAAAATGTCGACTTATTTATAAGAGGAGTAACTCTTCTAATAATTCGTGCTTTGAGCCTTTCCTGGGACAGCAGTATTAGATTCCGAACACCATTGCAGGTTTACTGTATCCCTTGGACCTTCGAATCAACGATGAAACACAGAAATTGCATCGATATTGAATACAAAAGGCAAAATGTCGACTTACTTACCAGAGGAGTAACTCTTCTAATAGTTCGTGCTTTGAGCCTTTCCTGGGACAGCAGTATTAGATTCCGAAGCACCATTGCAGGTTTACTGTATCCCTTGGACCTTCAAATCAACGATGAATCACAGAAATTGCATCGATATTGAATACAAAAGGCAAAATGTCGACTTATTTACAAGAGGAGTAACTCTTCTAATAGTTCGTGCTTTGAGCCTTTCCTGGGACAGCAGTATTAGATTCCGATGCAACATTGCAGGTTTAGAGTCTCCCTTGGACCTTCAAATCAACGATGAAACACAGAAATTGCATCGATATTGAATACAAAAGGCAAGATGTCGACTTATTTACAAGAGGAGTAACTCTTCCAATAGTTCGTGCTTTGAGCCTTTCCTGGGACAGCAGTATTAGATTCCGATGCAACATTGCAGGTTTACTGTCTCCCTTGGACCTTCAAATCAACGATGAAACACAGAAATTGCATCGATATTGAATACAAAAGGCAAAATGTCGAATTATTTACAAGAGGAGTAACTCTTCTAATAGTTCGTGCTTTGAGCCTTTCCTGGGACAGCAGCATTAGATTCCGAAGCACCATTGCAGGTTTACTGTATCCCTTGGACCTTCAAATCAACGATGAATCACAGAAATTTCATCGATACTGAATACAAAAGGCAAAATGTCGACTTATTTACAAGAGGAGTAACTCTTCTAATAGTTCGTGCTTTGAGCCTTTCCTGGGATAGCAATATTAGATTCCGATGCAACATTGCAGGTTTACTGTCTCCCTTGGACCTTGAAATCAACATTGAAACACAGAAATTGCATCGATATTGAATACAAAAAGCAAAATGTCGTCTTATTTACAAGAGGAGTAACTCTTCTAATAGTTCGTGCTTTGAGCCTTTCATGGGACAGCAGTATTAGATTCCGATGCACCATTGCAGGTAAACTGTATCCCTTGGACCTTCAAATCAACGATGAATCAGAGAAATTGCATCGATATTGAATACAAAAGGCAAAATGTCGACTTATTTACAAGATTAATACTCTTCTAATAGTTCGTGCTTTGAGCCTTTCCTGGGATAGCAGTATTAGATTCCGATGCACCATTGCTGGTTTACTGTATCCCTTGGACCTTCAAATCAACGATCAAACACAGAAATTGCGTCGATATTGAATACAAAAGACAAATTGTCGACTTACTTACAAGAGGAGAAACTCTTCTACTAGTTCGTGCTTTCAGCCTCTCCTGGGACAGCAGTATTAGATTCCGATGCACCATTGCAGGTTTACTGTATCCCTTGGACCTTCAAATCAACGATGAAACACAGAAATTGCATCTATATTGAATACAAAAGGCAAAATGTCGACTTATTTACAAGAGGAGTAACTCTTCTAATAGTTCGTGCTTTGAGCCTTTCCTGGGATAGCAATATTAGATTCCGATGCAACATTGCAGGTTTACTGTCTCCCTTGGACCTTGAAATCAACATTGAAACACAGAAATTGCATCGATATTGAATACAAAAAGCAAAATGTCGTCTTATTTACAAGAGGAGTAACTCTTCTAATAGTTCGTGCTTTGAGCCTTTCATGGGACAGCAGTATTAGATTCCGATGCACCATTGCAGGTAAACTGTATCCCTTGGACCTTCAAAACAACGATGAAACACAGAAATTGCATCGATATTGAATACAAAAGGCAAAATGTCGACTTATTCACAAGAGGAGTAACTCTTCTAATAGATCGTGCTTTGAGCCTTTCCTTGGATAGCAGTATTAGACTCCGATGCACCATTGCAGGTTTACTGTATCCATTGGACCTTCAAATCAACGATGAAACACAGAAATTGCATCGATATTGAATACAAAAGACAAGATGTCGACTTATTTACAAGAGGAGTAACTCTTCTAATAGTTCGTGTTTGAGCTTTTCCTGGGACAGCAGTATTAGATTCCGATGCAACATTGCAGGTTTACTGTATCCCTTGGACCTTCAAATCAACGATGAAACACAGAAATTGCATCGATATTGAATACAAAAGGCAAAATGTCGACTTATTTACAAGATGAGTAACTCTTCTAATAGTTCGTGTTTTAGCCTTTCCTGGGACAGCAGTATTTGATTCCGATGCACCATTGCAGGTTTACTGTATCCCTTGGACCTCCAAATCAACGATGAAACACAGAAATTGCATCGATATTGAATACAAAAAGCAAAATGTCGTCTTATTTACATGAGGATTAACTCTTCTAATAGTTCATGTTTTGAGTATTTCCTGGGACAGCAGTATTAGATTCCGATGCACCATTGCAGGTTTACTGTATCCCTTGAACCTGCAAATCAACGATGAAACACAGAAATTGCATCGATATTAAATACAAAAGGCAAAATGTCGACTTCTTTACAAGAGGAGTAACTCTTCTAATGGTTCGTGCTATGAGCCTTTCCTGGGACAGCAGTATTAGATTCCGAAGCACCATTGCAGGTTTACTGTATCCATTGGACCTTCAAATCAACGATGAAACACAGAAATTGCATCGATATTGAATACAAAAGGCAAAATGTCGACTTATTTACAAGATTAGTAACTCTTCTAATAGATCGTGCTTTGAGCCTTTCCTGGGATAGCAGTATTAGAATCCGATGCACCATTGCTGGTTTACTGTATCCCTTGGACCTTCAAATCAACGATGAAACGCAGAAATTGCATAGATATTGAATACAAAAAGCAAATTGTCAACTTACTTACAAGAGGAAAACTCTTCTAATAGTTCGTGCCTTTAGCCTCTCCTGGGACAGCAGTATTAGATTCCGATGTACCATTGCAGGTTTACTGTATCCCTTGGACCTTCAAATCAACGATGAAACACTGAAATTGCATCGATATTGAATACAAAAGGCAAAATGTCGACTTATTTACAAGAGGAGTAACTCTTCTAATATTTCGTGTTTTGAGCCCTTCCTGGGACAGCAGTATTAGATTCCGATGCACCATTGCAGGTATACTGTATCCCTTGGACCTTCAAATCAACGATGAAACACAGAAATTGCATCGACATTGAATACAAAATGCAAAATGTCAACATCTTTGCAAGAGGAGTAACTCTTCTAATAGTTCGTGCTTTGAGCCTCTCCTGGGACAGCAGTATCAGATTCCCATGCACCATTGCAGGTCTACTGTATCCCTTGGACCTTCAAATCAACGATGAAACACAGATATTGCATCGATATAGAATACAAAAGGCAAAATGTCGACTTATTTACAAGAGGAGTAACTCTTCTAATAGTTCGTGATTTGAGCTTTTCCTGGGACAGCAGTATTAGATTCCGATGCAACATTGCAGGTTTACTGTATCCCTTGGACCTTCAAATCAACGATGAAACACAGAAATTGCATCGATATTGAATACAAAATGCAAAATGTAGACTTATTTATAAAAGGAGTAACTCTTCTTATAGTTCGTGATTTGAGCCTTTCCTGGGACAGCAGAATTATATTCCAATGCACCATTGCAGGTTTACTGTATCCCTTGGACCTTCGAATCAACGATGAAACACAGAAATTGCATCGATATTGAATACAAAATGCAAATTGTCGACTTACTTACAAGAGGAGTAACTCTTCTAATAGTTCGTGCTTTGAGCCACTCCTGGGACAGCAGTATTAGATTCCGATGCACCATTGCAGGTTTACTGTATCCCTTGGACCTTCAAATCAACGATGAAAGACAGAAATTGCATCGATATTGAATTCAAATGACAAGATGTAGACTTATTTACAAGAGGAGTAACTCTTCTACTAGTTCGTGCTTTGAGCCTTTCCTGGGATAGCAGTATTTGATTCCGATGCAACATTGCAGGTTTAGAGTCTCCCTTGGACCTTCAAATCAACGATGAAACACAGAAATTGCATCGATATTGAATACAAAAGGCAAGATGTCGACTTATTTACAAGAGGAGTAACTCTTCCAATAGTTCGTGCTTTGAGCCTTTCCTGGGACAGCAGTATTAGATTCCGATGCAACATTGCAGGTTTACTGTCTCCCTTGGACCTTCAAATCAACGATGAAACACAGAAATTGCATCGATATTGAATACAAAAGGCAAAATGTCGACTTATTTACACGAGGAGTAACTCTTCTAATAGTTCGTGTTTTAGCCTTTCCTGGGACAGCAGTATTAGATTCCGATGCACCATTGCAGGTTTACTGTATCCCTTGGACCTTCAAATCAACGATGAAACACAGAAATTGCATCGATATTGAATACAAAAAGCAAAATGTCGTCTTATTTACAAGAGGAGTAACTCTTCTAATAGTTCGTGCTTTGAGCCTTTCCTGGGACAGCAGTATTAGATTCCGAAGCACCATTGCAGGTTTACTGTATCCCTTGGACCTTCAAATCAACGATGAATCACAGATATTGCATCGATATTGAATACAAAAGGCAAAATGTCGACTTATTTACAAGAAGAGTAACTCTTCTAATAGTTCGTGCTTTGAGCCTTTCCTGAGATAGCAGTATTAGATTCCGATGCAACATTGCAGGTTTACTGTCTCCCTTGGACCTTGAAATCAACATTGAAACACAGAAATTGCATCGATATTGAATACAAAAAGCAAAATGTCGTCTTATTTACAAGAGGAGTAACTCTTCTAATAGTTCGTGCTTTGAGCCTTTCATGGGACAGCAGTATTAGATTCCGATGCACCATTGCAGGTAAACTGTACCCCTTGGACCTTCAAATCAACGATGAATCAGAGAAATTGCATCGCTATTGAATACAAAAGGCCAAATGTCGACTTATTTACAAGACTAGTACTCTTCTAATAGTTCGTGCTTTGAGCCTTTCCTGGGATAGCAGTATTAGATTCCGATGCACCATTGCTGGTTTACTGTATCCCTTGGACCTTCAAATCAACGATCAAACACAGAAATTGCGTCGATATTGAATACAAAAGGCAAATTGTCGACTTACTTACAAGAGGAGAAACTCTTCTACTAGTTCGTGCTTTCAGCCTCTCCTGGGACAGCAGTATTAGATTCCGATGCACCATTGCAGGTTTACTGTATCCCTTGGACCTTCAAAACAACGATGAAACACAGAAATTGCATCGATATTGAATACAAAAGGCAAAATGTCGACTTATTTACAAGAGGAGTAACTCTTCTAATAGTTCGTGCTTTGAGCCGTTCCTGGGACAGCAGTGTTAGATTCCGATGCACCATTGCAGGTTTACTGTATCCCTTGGACCTTCAAATCAACGATGAAACACAGAAATTGCATCGATATTGAATACAAAACGCAAAATGTCGACTTATTTACAAGAGGAGTAACTCTTCTAATAGTTCGTGCTTTGAGCCTTTCCTGGGACAGCAGTATTAGATTCCCATGCACCATTGCAGGTTTACTGTATCCCTTGGACCTTCAAATCAACGATGAATCACAGAAATTGCATCGATATTGAATACAAAAGGCAAAATGTCGACATATTTACAAGAGGAGTAACTCTTCTAATAGTTCGTGCTTTGAGCCTTTCCTGGGACAGCATTATTAGATTCCGATGCACCATTGCAGGTTTACTGTGTCCCTTGGACCTTCAAATCAACGATGAAACACAGAAATTGCATCTATATTGAATACAAAAGGCAAAATGTCGACTTATTTACAAGAGGAGTAACTCTTCTAATAGTTCGTGCTTTGAGCCTTTCCTGGGACAGCAGTATTAGATTCCCATGCACCATTGCAGGTTTACTGTATCCCTTGGACCTTCAAATCAACGATGAAACACAGAAATTGCAACGATATTGAATACAAAAGGCAAAATGTCGACTTATTTACAAGAGGAGTAACTCTTCTAATAGTTCGTGTTTTGAGCCTTTCCTGGGACAGCAGAATTAGATTCCGATGCACCATTGTAGGCTTACTGTATCCCTTGGACCTTCAAATCAACGATTTAACACAGATATTGCATCGATATTGAATACAAAAGGCAAGATGTCGACTTATTTACAAGAGGAGTAACTCTTCTAATAGTATGTGCTTTGAGCCTTTCCTGGGACAGCAGTATTAGATTCCGATGCACCATTGCAGGTTTACTGTATCCCTTGGACTCTCAAAACAACGATGAAACACAGAAATTGCATCGATATTGAATACAAAAGGCAAAATGTCGACTTATTTACAAGAGGAGTAACTCTTCTAATAGTTCGTGCTTTGAGCCTTTCCTGGGACAGCAGTGTTAGATTCCGATGCACCATTGCAGGTTTACTGTATCCCTTGGACCTTCAAATCAACGATGAAACACAGAAATTGCATCGATATTGAATACAAAAGCAAAATGTCGACTTATTTACAAGAGGAGTAACTCTTCTAATGGTTCGTGCTTTGAGCCTTTCCTGGGACAGCAGTATTAGATTCCGAAGCACCATTGCAGGTTTACTGTATCCATTGGACCTTCAAATCAACGATGAAACACAGAAATTGCATCGATATTGAATACAAAAGGCAAAATGTCGACTTATTTACAAGATTAGTAACTCTTCTAATAGATCGTGCTTTGAGCCTTTCCTGGGATAGCAGTATTAGAATCCGATGCACCATTGCTGGTTTACTGTATCCCTTGGACCTTCAAATCAACGATGAAACGCAGAAATTGCATAGATATTGAATACAAAAAGCAAATTGTCAACTTACTTACAAGAGGAAAACTCTTCTAATAGTTCGTGCTTTTAGCCTCTCCTGGGACAGCAGTATTAGATTCCGATGTACCATTGCAGGTTTACTGTATCCCTTGGACCTTCAAATCAACGATGAAACACTGAAATTGCATCGATATTGAATACAAAAGGCAAAATGTCGACTTATTTACAAGAGGAGTAACTCTTCTAATATTTCGTGTTTTGAGCCCTTCCTGGGACAGCAGTATTAGATTCCGATGCACCATTGCAGGTATACTGTATCCCTTGGACCTTCAAATCAACGATGAAACACAGAAATTGCATCGATATTGAATACAAAAGGCAAGATGTCGACTTATTTACAAGAGGAGTAACTCTTCCAATAGTTCGTGCTTTGAGCCTTTCCTGGGACAGCAGTATTAGATTCCGATGCAACATTGCAGGTTTACTGTCTCCCTTGGACCTTCAAATCAACGATGAAACACAGAAATTGCATCGATATTGAATACAAAAGGCAAAATGTCGACTTATTTACAAGAGGAGTAACTCTTCTAATTGTTCGTGTTTTAGCCTTTCCTGGGACAGCAGTATTAGATTCCGAAGCACCATTGCAGGTTTACTGTATCCCTTGGACCTTCAAATCAACGATGAAACACAGAAATTGCATCGATATTGAATACAAAAAGCAAAATGTCGTCTTATTTACAAGAGGAGTAACTCTTCTAATAGTTCGTGCTTTGAGCCTTTCCTGGGGCAGCAGTATTAGATTCCGAAGCACCATTGCAGGTTTACTGTATCCCTTGGACCTTCAAATCAACGATGAATCACAGAAATTGCATCGATATTGAATACAAAAGGCAAAATGTTGACTTATTTACAAGAGGAGTAACTCTTCTAATAGTTCGTGCTTTGAGCCTTTCCTGAGATAGCAGTATTAGATTCCGATGCAACATTGCAGGTTTACTGTCTCCCTTGGACCTTGAAATCAACATTGAAACACAGAAATTGCATCGATATTGAATACAAAAAGCAAAATGTCGTCTTATTTACAAGAGGAGTAACTCTTCTAATAGTTCGTGCTTTGAGCCTTTCATGGGACAGCAGTATTAGATTCCGATGCACCATTGCAGGTAAACTGTATCCCTTGGACCTTCAAATCAACGATGAATCAGAGAAATTGCATCGCTATTGAATACAAAAGGCAAAATGTCGACTTATTTACAAGACTAGTACTCTTCTAATAGTTCTTGCTTTGAGCCTTTCCTGGGATAGCAGTATTAGATTCCGATGCACCATTGCTGGTTTACTGTATCCCTTGGACCTTCAAATCAACGATCAAACACAGAAATTGCGTCGATATTGAATACAAAAGGCAAATTGTCGACTTACTTACAAGAGGAGAAACTCTTCTACTAGTTCGTGCTTTCAGCCTCTCCTGGGACAGCAGTATTAGATTCCGATGCACCATTGCAGGTTTACTGTATCCCTTGGACCTTCAAAACAACGATGAAACACAGAAATTGCATCGATATTGAATACAAAAGGCAAAATGTCGACTTATTTACAAGAGGAGTAACTCTTCTAATAGTTCGTGCTTTGAGCCGTTCCTGGGACAGCAGTGTTAGATTCCGATGCACCATTGCAGGTTTACTGTATCCCTTGGACCTTCAAATCAACGATGAAACACAGAAATTGCATCGATATTGAATACAAAACGCAAAATGTCGACTTATTTACAAGAGGAGTAACTCTTCTAATATTTCGTGCTTTGAGCCTTTCCTGGGACAGCAGTATTAGATTCCCATGCACCATTGCAGGTTTACTGTATCCCTTGGACCTTCAAATCAACGATGAATCACAGAAATTGCATCGATATTGAATACAAAAGGCAAAATGTCGACATATTTACAAGAGGAGTAACTCTTCTAATAGTTCGTGCTTTGAGCCTTTCCTGGGACAGCATTATTAGATTCCGATGCACCATTGCAGGTTTACTGTGTCCCTTGGACCTTCAAATCAACGATGAAACACAGAAATTGCATCGATATTAAATACAAAAGGCAAATTGTCGACTTACTTACAAGAGGAGTATCTCTTCTAATAGTTCGTGCTTTTAGCCTCTCCTGGGACAGCAGTATTACATTCCGATGCACCATTGCAGGTTTACTGTATCCCTTGGATCTTCAAATCAACGATGAAACTCAGAAATTGCATCGATATTGAATACAAAGACAAGATGTCGACTTATTTACAAGAGGAGTAACTCTTCTAATAGTTCGTGCTTTGAGCCTTTCCTGGGATAGCAGTATTAGATTCCGATGCAACATTGCAGGTTTACTGTCTCCCTTGGACCTTGAAATCAACATTGCAACACAGAAATTGCATCGATATTGAATACAAAAGGCAAAATGTCGACTTATTTACAAGAGGAGTAACTCTTCTAATAGTTCGTGCTTTGAGCCTTTCCTGGGACAGCAGTATTAGATTCCGATGCACCATTGCAGGTTTACTGTATCCCTTGGACCTTCAAATCAACGATTTAACACAGATATTGCATCGATATTGAATACAAAAGGCAAGATGTCGACTTATTTACAAGAGGAGTAACTCTTCTAATAGTATGTGCTTTGAGCCTTTCCTGGGACAGCAGTATTAGATTCCGAAGCACCATTGCAGGTTTACTGTATCCATTGGACCTTCAAATCAACGATGAAACACAGAAATTGCATCGATATTGAATACAAAAGGCAAAATGTCGTCTTATTTACAAGATTAGTAACTCTTCTAATAGATCGTGCTTTGAGCCTTTCCTGGGATAGCAGTATTAGAATCCGATGCACCATTGCTGGTTTACTGTATCCCTTGGACCTTCAAATCAACGATGAAACGCAGAAATTGCATAGATATTGAATACAAAAAGCAAATTGTCAACTTACTTACAAGAGGAAAACTCTTCTAATAGTTCGTGCTTTTAGCCTCTCCTGGGACAGCAGTATTAGATTCCGATGTACCATTGCAGGTTTACTGTATCCCTTGGACCTTCAAATCAACGATGAAACACTGAAATTGCATCGATATTGAATACAAAAGGCAAAATGTCGACTTATTTACAAGAGGAGTAACTCTTCTAATATTTCGTGATTTGAGCCCTTCCTGGGACAGCAGTATTAGATTCCGATGCACCATTGCAGGTATACTGTATCCCTTGGACCTTCAAATCAACGATGAAACACAGAAATTGCATCGATATTGAATACAAAATGCAAAATGTCAACATCTTTGCAAGAGGAGTAACTCTTCTAATAGTTCGTGCTTTGAGCCTCTCCTGGGACAGCAGTATCAGATTCCCATGCACCATTGCAGGTCTACTGTATCCCTTGGACCTTCAAATCAACGATGAAACACAGATATTGCATCGATATAGAATACAAAAAGCAAAATGTCGACTTATTTACAAGAGGAGTAACTCTTCTAATAGTTCGTGATTTGAGCTTTTCCTGGGACAGCAGTATTAGATTCCGATGCAACATTGCAGGTTTACTGTATCCCTTGGACCTTCAAATCAACGATGAAACACAGAAATTGCATCGATATTGAATACAAAATGCAAAATGTAGACTTATTTATAAAAGGAGTAACTCTTCTTATAGTTCGTGATTTGAGCCTTTCCTGGGACAGCAGAATTATATTCCAATGCACCATTGCAGGTTTACTGTATCCCTTGGACCTTCGAATCAACGATGAAACACAGAAATTGCATCGATATTGAATACAAAATGCAAATTGTCGACTTACTTACAAGAGGAGTAACTCTTCTAATAGTTCGTGCTTTGAGCCACTCCTGGGACAGCAGTATTAGATTCCGATGCACCATTGCAGGTTTACTGTATCCCTTGGACCTTCAAATCAACGATGAAAGACAGAAATTGCATCGATATTGTTTTCAAATGACAAGATGTAGACTTATTTACAAGAGGAGTAACTCTTCTACTAGTTCGTGCTTTGAGCCTTTCCTGGGATAGCAGTATTTGATTCCGATGCAACATTGCAGGTTTAGAGTCTCCCTTGGACCTTCAAATCAACGATGAAACACAGAAATTGCATCGATATTGAATACAAAAGGCAAGATGTCGACTTATTTACAAGAGGAGTAACTCTTCCAATAGTTCGTGCTTTGAGCCTTTCCTGGGACAGCAGTATTAGATTCCGATGCAACATTGCAGGTTTACTGTCTCCCTTGGACCTTCAAATCAACGATGAAACACAGAAATTGCATCGATATTGAATACAAAAGGCAAAATGTCGACTTATTTACAAGAGGAGTAACTCTTCTAATAGTTCGTGTTTTAGCCTTTCCTGGGACAGCAGTATTAGATTCCGATGCACCATTGCAGGTTTACTGTATCCCTTGGACCTTCAAATCAACGATGAAACACAGAAATTGCATCGATATTGAATACAAAAAGCAAAATGTCGTCTTATTTACAAGAGGAGTAACTCTTCTAATAGTTCGTGCTTTGAGCCTTTCCTGGGGCAGCAGTATTAGATTCCGAAGCACCATTGCAGGTTTACTGTATCCCTTGGACCTTCAAATCAACGATGAATCACAGAAATTGCATCGATATTGAATACAAAAGGCAAAATGTTGACTTATTTACAAGAGGAGTAACTCTTCTAATAGTTCGTGCTTTGAGCCTTTCCTGAGATAGCAGTATTAGATTCCGATGCAACATTGCAGGTTTACTGTCTCCCTTGGACCTTGAAATCAACATTGAAACACAGAAATTGCATCGATATTGAATACAAAAAGCAAAATGTCGTCTTATTTACAAGAGGAGTAACTCTTCTAATAGTTCGTGCTTTGAGCCTTTCATGGGACAGCAGTATTAGATTCCGATGCACCATTGCAGGTAAACTGTATCCCTTGGACCTTCAAATCAACGATGAATCAGAGAAATTGCATCGCTATTGAATACAAAAGGCAAAATGTCGACTTATTTACAAGACTAGTACTCTTCTAATAGTTCGTGCTTTGAGCCTTTCCTGGGATAGCAGTATTAGATTCCGATGCACCATTGCTGGTTTACTGTATCCCTTGGACCTTCAAATCAACGATCAAACACAGAAATTGCGTCGATATTGAATACAAAAGGCAAATTGTCGACTTACTTACAAGGAAGAAACTCTTCTACTAGTTCGTGCTTTCAGCCTCTCCTGGGACAGCAGTATTAGATTCCGATGCACCATTGCAGGTTTACTGTATCCCTTGGACCTTCAAAACAACGATGAAACACAGAAATTGCATCGATATTGAATACAAAAGGCAAAATGTCGACTTATTTACAAGAGGAGTAACTCTTCTAATAGTTCGTGCTTTGAGCCGTTCCTGGGACAGCAGTGTTAGATTCCGATGCACCATTGCATGTTTACTGTATCCCTTGGACCTTCAAATCAACGATGAAACACAGAAATTGCATCGATATTGAATACAAAACGCAAAGTGTCGACTTATTTACAAGAGGAGTAACTCTTCTAATATTTCGTGCTTTGAGCCTTTCCTGGGACAGCAGTATTAGATTCCCATGCACCATTGCAGGTTTACTGTATCCCTTGGACCTTCAAATCAACGATGAATCACAGAAATTGCATCGATATTGAATACAAAAGGCAAAATGTCGACATATTTACAAGAGGAGTAACTCTTCTAATAGTTCGTGATTTGAGCCTTTCCTGGGACAGCATTATTAGATTCCGATGCACCATTGCAGGTTTACTGTGTCCCTTGGACCTTCAAATCAACGATGAAACACAGAAATTGCATCGATATTAAATACAAAAGGCAAATTGTCGACTTACTTACAAGAGGAGTATCTCTTCTAATAGTTCGTGCTTTTAGCCTCTCCTGGGACAGCAGTATTACATTCCGATGCACCATTGCAGGTATACTGTATCCCTTGGATCTTCAAATCAACGATGAAACTCAGAAATTGCATCGATATTGAATACAAAGACAAGATGTCGACTTATTTACAAGAGGAGTAACTCTTCTAATAGTTCGTGCTTTGAGCCTTTCCTGGGATAGCAGTATTAGATTCCGATGCAACATTGCAGGTTTACTGTCTCCCTTGGACCTTGAAATCAACATTGAAACACAGAAATTGCATCGATATTGAATACAAAAAGCAAAATGTCGTCTTATTTACAAGAGGAGTAACTCTTCTAATAGTTCGTGCTTTGAGCCTTTCATGGGACAGCAGTATTAGATTCCGATGCACCATTGCAGGTAAACTGTATCCCTTGGACCTTCAAATCAACGATGAATCAGAGAAATTGCATCGCTATTGAATACAAAAGGCAAAATGTCGACTTATTTACAAGACTAGTACTCTTCTAATAGTTCGTGCTTTGAGCCTTTCCTGGGATAGCAGTATTAGATTCCGATGCACCATTGCTGGTTTACTGTATCCCTTGGACCTTCAAATCAACGATCAAACACAGAAATTGCGTCGATATTGAATACAAAAGGCAAATTGTCGACTTACTTACAAGGAAGAAACTCTTCTACTAGTTCGTGCTTTCAGCCTCTCCTGGGACAGCAGTATTAGATTCCGATGCACCATTGCAGGTTTACTGTATCCCTTGGACCTTCAAAACAACGATGAAACACAGAAATTGCATCGATATTCAATACAAAAGGCAAAATGTCGACTTATTTACAAGAGGAGTAACTCTTCTAATAGTTCGTGCTTTGAGCCGTTCCTGGGACAGCAGTGTTAGATTCCGATGCACCATTGCATGTTTACTGTATCCCTTGGACCTTCAAATCAACGATGAAACACAGAAATTGCATCGATATTGAATACAAAACGCAAAGTGTCGACTTATTTACAAGAGGAGTAACTCTTCTAATATTTCGTGCTTTGAGCCTTTCCTGGGACAGCAGTATTAGATTCCCATGCACCATTGCAGGTTTACTGTATCCCTTGGACCTTCAAATCAACGATGAATCACAGAAATTGCATCGATATTGAATACAAAAGGCAAAATGTCGACATATTTACAAGAGGAGTAACTCTTCTAATAGTTCGTGATTTGAGCCTTTCCTGGGACAGCATTATTAGATTCCGATGCACCATTGCAGGTTTACTGTGTCCCTTGGACCTTCAAATCAACGATGAAACACAGAAATTGCATCGATATTAAATACAAAAGGCAAATTGTCGACTTACTTACAAGAGGAGTATCTCTTCTAATAGTTCGTGCTTTTAGCCTCTCCTGGGACAGCAGTATTACATTCCGATGCACCATTGCAGGTTTACTGTATCCCTTGGATCTTCAAATCAACGATGAAACTCAGAAATTGCATCGATATTGAATACAAAGACAAGATGTCGACTTATTTACAAGAGGAGTAACTCTTCTAATAGTTCGTGCTTTGAGCCTTTCCTGGGATAGCAGTATTAGATTCCGATGCAACATTGCAGGTTTACTGTCTCCCTTGGACCTTGAAATCAACATTGCAACACAGAAATTGCATCGATATTGAATACAAAAGGCAAAATGTCGACTTATTTACAAGAGGAGTAACTCTTCTAATAGTTCGTGCTTTGAGCCTTTCCTGGGACAGCAGTATTAGATTCCGATGCACCATTGCAGGTTTACTGTATCCCTTGGACCTTCAAATCAACGATTTAACACAGATATTGCATCGATATTGAATACAAAAGGCAAAATGTCGACTTATTTACAAGAGGAGTAACTCTTCTAATAGTATGTGCTTTGAGCCTTTCCTGGGACAGCAGTATTAGATTCCGATGCAACATTGCACGTTTACTGACTCCCTTGGACCTTGGAATCAACATTGAAACACAGAGATTGCATCGATATTAAATACAAAAGGCAAATTGTCGACTTACTTACAAGAGGAGAATCTCTTCTAATAGTTCGTGCTTTTAGCCTTTCCTGGGACAGCAGTATTAGATTCCGATCCACCATTGCAGGTTTACTGTATCCCTTGGACCTTCAAATCAACGATGAAACACAGAAATTGCATCGATATTGAATACAAAAAGCAAAATGTCGTCTTATTTACAAGAGGAGTAACTCTTCTAATAGTACGTGCTTTGAGCCTTTCCTGGGACAGCAGTATTAGATTCCGATGCACCATTGCGGGTAAACTGTATCCCTTGGACTTTCAAATCAACGATGAATCACAGAAATTGCATCGATATTGAATACAAAAGGCAAAATTTCGACTTATTTACAAGATTAGTACTCTACTAATAGTTCGTGCTTTGAGCCTTTCCTGGGATAGCAGTATTAGATTCCGATGCACCATTGCTAGTTTACTGTATCCCTTGGACCTTCAAATCAACGATCAAACACAGAAATTGCGTCGATAATGAATACAAAAGGCAAATTGTCGACTTACTTACAAGAGGAGAAACTCTTCTACTAGTTCGTGCTTTTAGCCTCTCCTGGGACAGCAGTATTAGATTCCGATGCACCATTGCAGGTTTACTGTATCCCTTGGACTCTCAAAATAACGATGAAACACAGAAATTGCATCGATATTGAATACAAAAGGCAAAATGTCGACTTATTTACAAGAGGAGTAACTCTTCTAATAGTTCGTGCTTTGAGCCTTTCCTGGGACAGCAGTGTTAGATTCCGATGCACCATTGCAGGTTTACTGTATCCCTTGGACCTTCAAATCAACGATGAAACACAGAAATTGCATCGATATTGAATACAAAAGGCAAAATGTCGACTTATTTACAAGAGGAGTAACTCTTCTAATAGTCCGTGCTTTGAGCCTTTCCTGGGACAGCAGTATTAGATTCCCATGCACCATTGCAGGTTTACTGTATCCCTTGGACCTTCAAATCAACGATGAATCACCGAAATTGCATCGATATTGAATACAAAAGGCAAAATGTCGACTTATTTACAAGAGGAGTAACTCTTCTTATAGTTCGTGCTTTGAGCCTTTCCTGGGACAGCAGTATTATATTCCGATGCACCATTGCAGGTTTACTGTATCCCTTGGACCTTCAAATCAACGATGTAACACAGAGATTGCATCGATATTAAATACAAAATGCAAAATGTAGACTTATTTATAAAAGGAGTAACTCTTCTTATAGTTCGTGCTTTGAGCCTTTCCTGGGACAGCAGAATTATATTCCAATGCACCATTGCAGGTTTACTATATCCCTTGGACCTTCAAATCAACGATCCAATACAGAAATTGCATCGATATTGAATACAAAAGTCAAAATGTCGATTTATTTATAAGAGGAGTAACTCTTCTAATAGTTCGTGTTTTCAGCCTTACCTGGGACAGCAGTATTAGATTCCGATGCACGAATGCGGGTTTACTGTATCCCTTGGACTTTCGAATCAACGATGAAACACAGAAATTGCATCGATATTTAATACAAAAGGCAAATTGTCGACTTACTTACAAGAGGAGTAACTCTTCTAATAGTTGGTGTTTTCAGCCTCTCCTGTGACAGCAGCATTAGATTCCGATGCACCATTGCAGGTTTACTGTATCCCTTGGACCTTCAAATCAACGATGAAACACAGAAATTGCATCGATATTTAATACAAAAGGCAAAATGTAGACTTATTTATAAAAGGAGTAACCCTTCTTATGGTTCGTGATTTGAGCCTTCCTGGGACAGCAGAATTACATTCCGATGCACCATTGCAGGTTTACTATATCATTTGGACCTCCAAATCAACGATGAAAACAGAAATTGCTTCGATATTGAATACAAAAGGCAAAATGTAGACTTATTTATAAAAGGAGTAACTCTTCTTATAGTTCGTGCTTTGAGCCTTTCCTGGGACAGCAGTATTAGATTCCGAACACCATTGCAGGTTTACTGTATCCCTTGGACCTTCTAATCAACGATGAAACACAGAAATTGCATCGATATTGAATACAAAAGGCAAATTGTCGACATACTTACAAGAGGAGTAACTCTTCTAATAGTTCGTGCTTTGAGCCTCTCCTGGGACAGCAGTGTTTGATTCCGATGCAACATTGCAGGTTTACAGTCTCCCTTGGACCTTGAAATCAACATTGAAACACAGAAATTGCATCGATATTGAATACAAAAGGCAAAATGTCGACTTATTTACAAGAGGAGTAACTCTTCTAAGAGTTCGTGCTTTGAGCCTTTCCTGGGACAGCAGTATTAGATTCCGATGCACCATTGCAGGTTTACTGTATCCCTTAGACCTTCAAATCAACGATGAAACACAGAAATTGCATCGATATTGAATACAAAAGGCAAAATGTCGACTTATTTACAAGACTAGTACTCTTCTAATAGTTCGTGCTTTGAGCCTTTCCTGGGACAGCAGTATTAGATTCCGAAGCACCATTGCAGGTTTACTGTATCCCTTGGACCTTCAAATCAACGATGAATCACAGAAATTGCATCGATATTGAATACAAAAGGCAAATTGTCGACTTACTTACAAGAGGAGTAACTCTTCTAATAGTTCGTGCTTTGAGCCCCTCCTGGGACAGCAGTATTAGATTCCGATGCAACATTGCAGGTTTACTGTCTCCCTTGGACCTTGAAATCAACATTGAAACACAGAAATTGCATCGATATTGAATACAAAAGGCAAAATGTCGACTTATTTACAAGAGGAGTAAGTCTTCTAATAGTTCATACTTTGAGTCTTTCCTGGGACAGCAGTATTAGATTCCAATGCACCATTGCAGGTTTACTGTATCCCTTGGACCTTCAAATCAACGATGAAATACAGAAATTGCACCGATATTGAATACAAAAGGCAAAATGTCGACTTATTTACAAGAGGAGTATCTCTCCTAATAGTTCGTGCTTTGAGCCTTTCCTGGGACAGCAGTATTAGATTCCGATGCACCATTGCAGGTTTACTGTATCCCTTGGACCTTCACATCAACGATGAAACACAGAAATTGCATCGATATTGAATACAAAAGGCAAAATGTCGACTTATTATAAGAGGAGTAACTCTTCTAATAGTTCGTGCTCTTAGCCTTACCTGGGACAGCAGTATTAGATTACGATGCAGCATTACAGGTTTACTGTATCGCTTGGACCTTCGAATCAACTATGAAACACAGAAATTGCATCGATATTGAATACAAAAGGCTAAATGTCGACTTATTTACAAGAGGAGTAACTCTTCTAATAGTTCGTGCATTGAGCCTTTCCTGGGATAGCAGTATTAGACTCCGATGCACCATTGCAGGATTACTGTATCCCTTGGACCTTCAAATCAACGATGAAACACAGAAATTGCATCGATATTGAATACCGAAGGCAAAATGTCGACTTATTTACAAGAGGAATAACTCTTCTAATATTTCGTGCTTTGAGACTTTCCTGGGACAGTAGTATTAGATTCCGATGCACCATTGCAGGTTTACTGTATCCCTTGGACCTTCAAATCAACGATGAAACACAGAAATTGCATCGATATTGAATACAAAAGGCAAAATGTCGACTTATTTACAAGAGGAGTAACTCTTCTAATAGTTCGTGCTTTGAGCCTTTCCTGGGATAGCAGTATTAGACTCCGATGCACCATTGCAGGATTACTGTACCCCTTCGACCTTCAAATCAACGACGAAACACAGAAATTGCATCGATATTGAATACAAAAGACAAGATGTCGACTTATTTACAAGAGGATTAACTCTTCTAATAGTTCGTGTTTGAGCCTTTCCTGGGATAGCAGTATTAGAATCCGATGCAACATTGCAGGTTTACTGTCTCCCTTGGACCTTATAATCAACGATGAAACACAGAAATTGCATCGATATTGAATACAAAAGGCAAAATGTCGACTTATTTACAAGAGGAGTAACTCTTCTAATAGTTCGTGCTTTGAGCCTTTCCTGGGACAGCAGTATTAGATTCCGATGCACCATTGCAGGTTTACTGTATCCCTTGATCCTCCAAATCAACGATTTAACACAGATATTGCATCGATATTGAATACAAAAGGCAAGATGTCGATTTATTTACAAGAGGAGTAACTCTTCTAATAGTTCGTGATTTGAGCCTTTCCTGGGACAGCAGTATTAGATTCCGATGCACCATTGCAGGTTTACTGTATCCCTTGGACCTTCAAATCAACGATGAAACACAGAAATTGCATCGATATTGAATACAAAAGGCAAAATGTCGACTTATTTACAAGAGGAGTAACTCTTCTAATAGTTCGTGTTTTAGCCTTTCCTGGGACAGCAGTATCTGATTCCGATGCACCATTGCAGGTTTACTGTATCCCTTGGACCTTCAAATCAACGATGAAACACAGAAATAGCATCGATATTGAATACAAAAGGCAAAATGTCGACTTATTTACAAGAGGAGTAACTCTTCTAATAGTTCGTGTTTTGAGCCCTTCCTGGGACAGCAGTATTAGATTCCGATGCACCATTGCAGGTATACTGTATCCCTTGGACCTTCAAATCAACGATGAAACACAGAAATTACATCGATATTGAATACAAAATGCAAAATGTCGACTTATTTACAAGAGGAGTATCTCTCCTAATAGTTCGTGCTTTGAGCCTTTCCTGGGACAGCAGTATTAGATTCCGATGCACCATTGCAGGTTTACTGTATACCTTGGACCTTCACATCAACGATGAAACACAGAAATTGCATCGATATTGAATACAAAAGGGAATATGTCGACTTATTTACAAGAGGAGTAACTCTTCTAATAGTTCGTGCTTTGAGCCTGTCCTGGGATAGCAGTATTAGATTCCGATGCACCATTGCAGGTTTAGTGTATCCCTTGGACCTTCAAATCAACGAAGAAACACAGAAATTGCGTCGATATTGAATACAAAAGGCAAGATGTCGACTTATTTACAAGAGGAGTAACTCTTCTAATAGTTCGTGTTCTTAGCCTTACCTGGGACAGCAGTATTAGATTACGATGCACCATTACAGGTTTGCTGTATCGCTTGGACCTTCGAATCAACTATGAAACACAGAAATTGCATCGATATTGAATACAAAAGGCAAAATGTCGACTTATTTACAAGAGGAGTAACTCTTCTAAGAGTTCGTGCTTTGTGCCTTTCCTGGGATAGCAGTATTAGACTCCGATGCACCATTGCAGGATTACTGTATCCCTTGGACCTTCAAATCAACGATGAAACACAGAAATTGAATCGATATTGAATACCGAAGGCAAAATGTCGACTTATTTACAAGAGGAGTAACTCTTCTAATATTTCGTGCTTTGTGCCTTTCCTGGGACAGTAGTATTAGATTCCGATGCACCATTGCAGGTTTACTGTATCCCTTGGACCTTCAAATCAACGATGAAACACAGAAATTGCATCGATATTGAATACAAAAGGCAAAATGTCGACTTACTTACAAGAGGAGTAACTCTTCTAATAGTTCGTGCTTTGAGCCTTTCCTGGGATAGCAGTATTAGACTCCGATGCACCATTGCAGGATTACTGTATCCCTTGGACCTTCAAATCAACGATGAAACACAGAAATTGCATCGATATTGAATACAAAAGACAAGAAGTCGACTTATTTACAAGAGGAATAACTCTTCTAATAGTTCGTGTTTGAGCCTTTCCTGGGATAGCAGTATTAGAATCCGATGCAGCATTGCAGGTTTACTGTCTCCCTTGGACCTTGAAATTAACGATGAAACACAGAAATTGCATCGATATTGAATACAAAAGGCAAAATGTCGACTTATTTACAAGAGGAGTAACTCTTCTAATAGTTGGAGCTTTGAGCCTTTCCTGGGACAGCAGTATTAGATTCCGATGCACCATTGCAGGTTTACTGTATCCCTTGGTCCTCCAAATCAACGATTTAACACAGATATTGCATCGATATTGAATACAAAAGGCAAGATTTCGACTTATTTACAAGAGGAGTAACTCTTCTAATAGTTCGTGATTTGAGCCTTTCCTGGGACAGCAGTACTAGATTCCGATGCAACATTGCAGGTTTACTGTATCCCTTGGACACTCAAATCAACGATGAAACACAGAAATTGCATCGATATTGAATACAAAAGGCAAAATGTCGACTTATTTACAAGAGGAGTAACTCTTCTAATAGTTCGTGTTTTAGCCTTTCCTGGGACAGCAGTATTTGAATCCGATACACCATTGCAGGTTTACTGTATACCTTGGACCTTCAAATCAACGATGAAACACAGAAATTGCATCGATATTGAATACAAAAAGCAAAATGTCGTCTTATTTACATGAGGAGTAACTCTTCTAATAGTTCATGTTTTGAGTCTTTCCTGGGACAGCAGTATTAGATTCCGATGCACCATTGCAGGTTTACTGTATCCCTTGAACCTTCAAATCAACGATGAAACACAGAAATTGCATCGATATTAAATACAAAAGGCAAAATGTCGACATATTTACAAGAGGAGTAACTCTTCTAATAGTTCGTGCTTTGAGCCTTTCCTGGGATAGCAGTATTAGAATCCGATGCACCATTGCTGGTTTACTGTATCCCTTGGACCTTCAAATCAACGATGAAACACAGAAATTGCATAGATATTGAATACAAAAAGCAAATTGTCGACTTACTTACAAGAGGAAAACTCTTCTAATAGTTCGTGCTTTTAGCCTCTCTTGGGACAGCAGTATTAGATTCCGATGCACCATTGCAGGTTTACTGTATCCCTTGGACCTTCAAATCAACGATGAAACACTGAAATTGCATCGATATTGAATACAAAAGGCAAAATGTCGACTTATTTACAAGAGGAGTAACTCTTCTAATAGTTCGTGTTTTGAGCCCTTCCTGGGACAGCAGTATTAGATTCCGATGCACCATTGCAGGTATACTGTATCCCTTGGACCTTCAAATCAAAGATGAAACACAGAAATTGCATCGATATTGAATACAAAATGCAAAATGTCAACTTCTTTGCAAGAGGAGTAACTCTTCTAATAGTTCGTGCATTGAGCCTCTCCTGGGACAGCAGTATCAGATTCCCATGCACCATTGCAGGTCTACTGTATCCCTTGGACCTTCAAATCAACGATGAAACACAGATATTGCATCGATATAGAATACAAAAGGCAAAATGTCGACATATTTACAAGAGGAGTAACTCTTCTAATAGTTCGTGATTTGAGCTTTTCCTGGGACAGCAGTATTAGATTCCGATGCAACATTGCAGGTTTACTGTATCCCTTGGACCTTCAAATCAACGATGAAACACAGAAATTGCATCGATATTGAATACAAAATGCAAAATGTAGATTTATTTATAAAAGGAGTAACTCTTCTTATAGTTCGTGCTTTGAGCCTTTCCTGGGACAGCAGAATTATATTCCAATGCACCATTACAGGTTTACTATATCCCTTGGACCTTCAAATCAACGATGCAATACTGAAATTGCATCGATATTGAATACAAAAGTCAAAATGTCGACTTATTTATAAGAGGAGTAACTCTTCTAATAGTTCGTGTTTTAGCCTCTCCTGGGACAGCAGTATTAGATTCCGATGCACCATTGCAGGTTTACTATATCCCTTAGACCTCCAAATCAACGATGAAATACAGAAATTGCTTCGATATTGAATACAAAAGGCAAAATGTAGACTTATTTATAAAAGGAGTAACTCTTCTTATTGTTCGTGATTTGAGCCTTTCCTGGGACAGCAGTATTGAATTCCGATCCACCATTGCAGGTTTACTGTATCCCTTGGACCTTCAAATCAACGATGAAACACAGAAATTGCATCGATATTGAATACAAAAGGAAAGATGTCGACTTATTTACAAGAGGAGTAACTCTTCTAATAGTTCGTGATTTGAGCCTTTCCTGGGACAGCAGTATTAGATTCCGATGCACCATTGCAGTTTTACTGTATCCCTTCGACCTTCAAATCAACGATGAAACACTGAAATTTCATCGATATTTAATACAAAAGGCAAAATGTAGACTTATTTATAAAAGGAGTAACCCTTCTTATGGCTCGTGATTTGAGCCTTTCCTGGGACAGCAGAATTACATTCCGATGCACCATTGCAGGTTTACTATATCTCTTGGACCTCCAAATCAACGATGAAATACAGAAATTGCTTCGATATTGAATACAAAAGGCAAAATGTAGACTTATTTATAAAAGGAGTAACTCTTCTTATTGTTCGTGATTTGAGCCTTTCCTGGGACAGCAGTATTAGATTCCCATGCACCATTGCAGGTTTACTGTATCCCTTGGACCTTCAAATCAACGATGAAACACAGAAATTGCATCGATATTGAATACAAAAGGAAAGATGTCGACTTATTTACAAAAGGAGTAACTCTTTTCATAGTTCGTGATTTGAGCCTTTCCTGGGACAGCAGTATTAGATTCCGATGCACCATTGCAGGTTTACTGTATCCCTTGGACCTTCAACTCAACTATGAAACAAGAAATTGCATCGAAATAGAGTACAAAAGGCAAAATGTCGACTTATTTACAAGAGGAGTAACTCTTCTAATAGTTCGTGCTTTGAGCGTTTCCTGGGGCAGCAGTACTAGATTCCGATGCACCATTGCAGGTTTACTGTATCCCTTGGACCTTCAAGTCAACGATGAAACACAGAAATTGCACCGATATTGGATAGAAAAGGCAAAATGTCGACTTATTTATAAGAGGAGTAACTCTTTTAATAGTTCGTGCTTTGAGCCTTACCTGGGACAGCAGTATTAGATTCCGAACACCATTGCAGGTTTACTGTATCCCTTGGACCTTCGAATCAACGATGAAACACAGAAATTGCATCGATATTGAATACAAAAGGCAAATTGTCGACTTACTTACAATAGGAGTAATTCTTCTAATAGTTCGTGATTTGAGCCACTCCTGGGACAGCAGTATTAGATTCCGATGCACCATTGCAGGTTTACTGTATCCCTTGGACCTTCTAATCAACGATGAAAGACAGAAATTGCATCGATATTGAATTCAAATGACAAGATGTAGACTTATTTACAAGAGGAGTAACTCCTCTAATAGTTCGTGCTTTGAGCCTTTCCTGGGATAGCAGTATTTGATTCCGATGCAACATTGCAGGTTTAGAGTCTCCCTTGGACTTTGAAATCAACATTGAAACACAGAAATTTCATCGATATTGAAAACAAAAGGCAAAATGTTAACTTATTTACAAGAGGAGTAACTCTTCTAATAGTTCATGCTTTGAGCCTTTCCTGGGACAGCAGTATTAGATTCCGATGCACCATTGCAGGTTTACTGTATCCCTTAGGCCTTCAAATCAACGATTTAACACAGATATTGCATCGATATTGAATACAAAGGCAAAATGTCGACTAATTTACAAGAGGAGTAACTCTTCCAATAGTTCGTGCTTTGAGCCTTTCCTGGGACAGCAGTATTAGATTCCGATGCAACATTGCAGGTTTACTGTCTCCCTTGGACCTTCAAATCAACGATGAAACACAGAAATTCCATCGATATTGAATACAAAAGGCAAAATGTCGACTTATTTACAAGAGGAGTAACTCTTCTAATAGTTCGTGTTTTAGCCTCTCCTGGGACAGCAGTAATAGATTCCGATCCACCATTGCAGGTTTACTGTATCCCTTGGACCTTCAAATCAACGATGAAACACAGAAATTGCATCGATATTGAATACAAAAAGCAAAATGTCGACTTATTTACAAGAGGAGTAACTCTTCTAATAGTTCGTGTTTTAGCCTTTCCTGGGACAGCAGTATTAGATTCCCATCCACCATTGCAGGTTTACTGTATCCCTTGGACCTTCAAATCAACGATGAAACACAGAAATTGCATCGATATTGAATACAAAAGGCAAAATGTCGACTTATTTACAAGAGGAGTAACTCTTCTAATAGTTCGTGCTTTGAGCCTTTCCTGGGACAGCAGTATTAGATTCCGATGCACCATTGCAGGTTTACTGTATCCCTTGGACCTTCAAATCAACGATTTAACACAGATATTGCGTCGATATTGAATACAAAAGGCAAGATGTCGACTTATTTACAAGAGGAGTAACTCTTCCAATAGTTCGAACTTTGAGCCTTTCCTGGGTAAGCAGTATTAGATTCCGATGCAACATTGCAGGTTTACTGTCTCCCTTGGACCTTCAAATCAACGATGAAACACTGAAATTGCATCGATATTGAATACAAAAGGCAAAATGTCGACTTATTTACAAGAGGAGTAACTCTTCTAATAGTTCGTGTTTTGAGCCCTTCCTGGGACAGCAGTATTAGATTCCGATGCACCATTGCAGGTATACTGTATCCCTTGGACCTTCAAATCAAAGATGAAACACAGAAATTGCATCGATATTGAATACAAAATGCAAAATGTCAACTTCTTTGCAAGAGGAGTAACTCTTCTAATAGTTCGTGCATTGAGCCTCTCCTGGGACAGCAGTATCAGATTCCCATGCACCATTGCAGGTCTACTGTATCCCTTGGACCTTCAAATCAACGATGAAACACAGATATTGCATCGATATAGAATACAAAAGGCAAAATGTCGACATATTTACAAGAGGAGTAACTCTTCTAATAGTTCGTGATTTGAGCTTTTCCTGGGACAGCAGTATTAGATTCCGATGCAACATTGCAGGTTTACTGTATCCCTTGGACCTTCAAATCAACGATGAAACACAGAAATTGCATCGATATTGAATACAAAATGCAAAATGTAGATTTATTTATAAAAGGAGTAACTCTTCTTATAGTTCGTGCTTTGAGCCTTTCCTGGGACAGCAGAATTATATTCCAATGCACCATTACAGGTTTACTATATCCCTTGGACCTTCAAATCAACGATGCAATACTGAAATTGCATCGATATTGAATACAAAAGTCAAAATGTCGACTTATTTATAAGAGGAGTAACTCTTCTAATAGTTCGTGTTTTAGCCTCTCCTGGGACAGCAGTATTAGATTCCGATGCACCATTGCAGGTTTACTATATCCCTTAGACCTCCAAATCAACGATGAAATACAGAAATTGCTTCGATATTGAATACAAAAGGCAAAATGTAGACTTATTTATAAAAGGAGTAACTCTTCTTATTGTTCGTGATTTGAGCCTTTCCTGGGACAGCAGTATTGAATTCCGATCCACCATTGCAGGTTTACTGTATCCCTTGGACCTTCAAATCAACGATGAAACACAGAAATTGCATCGATATTGAATACAAAAGGAAAGATGTCGACTTATTTACAAGAGGAGTAACTCTTCTAATAGTTCGTGATTTGAGCCTTTCCTGGGACAGCAGTATTAGATTCCGATGCACCATTGCAGTTTTACTGTATCCCTTCGACCTTCAAATCAACGATGAAACACTGAAATTTCATCGATATTTAATACAAAAGGCAAAATGTAGACTTATTTATAAAAGGAGTAACCCTTCTTATGGCTCGTGATTTGAGCCTTTCCTGGGACAGCAGAATTACATTCCGATGCACCATTGCAGGTTTACTATATCTCTTGGACCTCCAAATCAACGATGAAATACAGAAATTGCTTCGATATTGAATACAAAAGGCAAAATGTAGACTTATTTATAAAAGGAGTAACTCTTCTTATTGTTCGTGATTTGAGCCTTTCCTGGGACAGCAGTATTAGATTCCCATGCACCATTGCAGGTTTACTGTATCCCTTGGACCTTCAAATCAACGATGAAACACAGAAATTGCATCGATATTGAATACAAAAGGAAAGATGTCGACTTATTTACAAAAGGAGTAACTCTTTTCATAGTTCGTGATTTGAGCCTTTCCTGGGACAGCAGTATTAGATTCCGATGCACCATTGCAGGTTTACTGTATCCCTTGGACCTTCAACTCAACTATGAAACAAGAAATTGCATCGAAATAGAGTACAAAAGGCAAAATGTCGACTTATTTACAAGAGGAGTAACTCTTCTAATAGTTCGTGCTTTGAGCGTTTCCTGGGGCAGCAGTACTAGATTCCGATGCACCATTGCAGGTTTACTGTATCCCTTGGACCTTCAAGTCAACGATGAAACACAGAAATTGCACCGATATTGGATAGAAAAGGCAAAATGTCGACTTATTTATAAGAGGAGTAACTCTTTTAATAGTTCGTGCTTTGAGCCTTACCTGGGACAGCAGTATTAGATTCCGAACACCATTGCAGGTTTACTGTATCCCTTGGACCTTCGAATCAACGATGAAACACAGAAATTGCATCGATATTGAATACAAAAGGCAAATTGTCGACTTACTTACAATAGGAGTAATTCTTCTAATAGTTCGTGATTTGAGCCACTCCTGGGACAGCAGTATTAGATTCCGATGCACCATTGCAGGTTTACTGTATCCCTTGGACCTTCTAATCAACGATGAAAGACAGAAATTGCATCGATATTGAATTCAAATGACAAGATGTAGACTTATTTACAAGAGGAGTAACTCCTCTAATAGTTCGTGCTTTGAGCCTTTCCTGGGATAGCAGTATTTGATTCCGATGCAACATTGCAGGTTTAGAGTCTCCCTTGGACTTTGAAATCAACATTGAAACACAGAAATTTCATCGATATTGAAAACAAAAGGCAAAATGTTAACTTATTTACAAGAGGAGTAACTCTTCTAATAGTTCATGCTTTGAGCCTTTCCTGGGACAGCAGTATTAGATTCCGATGCACCATTGCAGGTTTACTGTATCCCTTAGGCCTTCAAATCAACGATTTAACACAGATATTGCATCGATATTGAATACAAAGGCAAAATGTCGACTAATTTACAAGAGGAGTAACTCTTCCAATAGTTCGTGCTTTGAGCCTTTCCTGGGACAGCAGTATTAGATTCCGATGCAACATTGCAGGTTTACTGTCTCCCTTGGACCTTCAAATCAACGATGAAACACAGAAATTCCATCGATATTGAATACAAAAGGCAAAATGTCGACTTATTTACAAGAGGAGTAACTCTTCTAATAGTTCGTGTTTTAGCCTCTCCTGGGACAGCAGTAATAGATTCCGATCCACCATTGCAGGTTTACTGTATCCCTTGGACCTTCAAATCAACGATGAAACACAGAAATTGCATCGATATTGAATACAAAAAGCAAAATGTCGACTTATTTACAAGAGGAGTAACTCTTCTAATAGTTCGTGTTTTAGCCTTTCCTGGGACAGCAGTATTAGATTCCCATCCACCATTGCAGGTTTACTGTATCCCTTGGACCTTCAAATCAACGATGAAACACAGAAATTGCATCGATATTGAATACAAAAGGCAAAATGTCGACTTATTTACAAGAGGAGTAACTCTTCTAATAGTTCGTGCTTTGAGCCTTTCCTGGGACAGCAGTATTAGATTCCGATGCACCATTGCAGGTTTACTGTATCCCTTGGACCTTCAAATCAACGATTTAACACAGATATTGCGTCGATATTGAATACAAAAGGCAAGATGTCGACTTATTTACAAGAGGAGTAACTCTTCCAATAGTTCGAACTTTGAGCCTTTCCTGGGTAAGCAGTATTAGATTCCGATGCAACATTGCAGGTTTACTGTCTCCCTTGGACCTTCAAATCAACGATGAAACACAGATATTGCATCGATATTGAATACAAAAGGCAAGATATCGACTTATTTACAAGAGGAGTAACTCTTCCAATAGTTCGTGTTTTAGCCTTTCCTGGGACAGCAGTATTACATTCCGATCCACCATTGCAGGTTTACTGTATCCCTTGGACCTTCAAATCAACCATAAAACACAGAAATTGCATCGATATTGAATACAAAAAGCAAAATGTCGTCTTATTTACAAGAGGAGTAACTCTTCTAACAGTTCGTGCTTTGAGCCTTTCATGGGACAGCAGTATTAGATTCCGCTGCACCATTGCAGGTAAACTGTATCCCTTGGAACTTCAAAACAACGATGAAACACAGAAATTGCATCGATATTGAACACAAAAGGCAAATAGTCGACTTATTTACAAGAGGAGTAACTCTTCTAATAGTTCGTGCCTTGAGCCTTTCCTTGGACAGCAGTGTTAGATTCCGATGCACCATTGCAGGTTTACTGTATCCCTTGGACCTTCAAATCAACGACGAAACACAGAAATTGCATCGATATTGAATACAAAAGGCAAAATGTCGACTTATTTACAAGAGGAGTAACTCTTCTAATACTTCGTGCTTTGAGCCTTTCCTGGGACAGCAGAATTAGATTCCCATGCACCATTGCAGGTTTACTGTATCCCTTGGACCTTCAAATCAACGATGAATCACAGAAATTGCATCGATATTGAATACAAAAGGCAAAATGTCGACTTATTTACAGGAGGAGTAACTCTTCTAATAGTTCGTGCTTTGAGCCTTTCCTGGGACAGCAGTATTAGATTCCGATGCACCATTGCAGGTTTACTGTATCCCTTGGACCTTCAAATCAACGATGAAACACAGAAATTGCATCTATATTGAATACAAAAGGCAAAATATCGACTTATTTACAAGAGGAGTAACTCTTCTAATAGTTCGTGCTTTGAGCCTTTCCTGGGACAGCAGTATTGGATTCCCATGCACCATTGCAGGTTTACTGTATCCCTTGGACCTTCAAATCAACGATGAAACACAGAAATTGCATCGATATTGAATACAAAAGCCAAAATGTCGACTTATTTACAAGAGGAGTAACTCTTCTAATAGTTCGTGCTTTGAGCCTTTCCTGGGACAGCAGTATTAGATTCCGATGCACCATTGTAGGCTTACTGTATCCCTTGGACCTTCAAATCAACGATGAAACACAGAAATTGCATCGATATTGAATACAAAAACAAGATGTCGACTTATTTACAAGAGGAGTAACTCTTCTAGTAGTTCGTGCTTTGACCTTTTCTGAGATAGCAGTATTAGATTCCGAAGCAACATTGCATGTTTACTGTCTCCCTTGGACCTTGAAATCAACATTGCAACACAGAAATTGCATCGATATTGAATACAAAAGGCAAAATGTCGACTTATTTACAAGAGGAGTAACTCTTCTAATAGTTCGTGCTTTGAGCCTTTCCTGGGACAGCAGTATTAGATTCCGATGCACCATTGCAGGCTTACTGTATCCCTTGGACCTTCAAATCAACGATTTAACACAGATATTGCATCGATATTGAATACAAAAGTCAAGATGTCGACTTATTTACAAGAGGAGTAACTCTTCCAATAGTTCGTGCTTTGAGCCTTTCCTGGTACAGCAGTATTAGATTCCGATGCAACATTGCAGGTTTACTGTCTCCCTTGGACCTTCAAATCAACGATGAAACACAGAAATTGCATCGATATTGAATACAAAAGGCAAAATGTTGACTTATTTACAAGAGGAGTAACTCTTCTAATAGTTCGTGTTTTAGCCTTTCCTGGGACAGCAGTATTAGATTCCGATACAACATTGCAGGTTTACTGTATCCCTTGGACCTTCAAACCAACGATGAAACACAGAAATTGCATAGATATTGAATACAAAAGGCATAATGTCGACTTATTTACAAGAGGAGTAACTCTTCTAATAGTTCGTGCTTTGAGCCTTTCCTGGGACAGCAGTATTAGATTCCCATGCACCATTGCAGGTTTACTGTATCCCTTGGACCTTCAAATCAACGATGAAACACAGAAATTGCATCGATATTGAATACAAAAGGCAAAATGTCGACTTATTTACAAGGGGAGTAACTCTTCTAATAGTTCGTGTTTTAGTTATTCCTGGGACAGCAGTATTAGATTCCGATCCACCATTGCAGGTTTACTGTATCCCTTGGACCTTCAAATCAACGATGAAACACAGAAATTGCATCGATATTGAATACAAAAAGCAAAATGTCGTCTTATTTACAAGAGGAGTAACTCTTCTAATAGTTCGTGGTTTGAGCCTTTCCTGGGACAGCAGTATTAGATTCCGATGCACCATTGCAGGTTTACTGTCTCCCTTGGACCTTCAAATCAACGATGGAACACAGAAATTGCATCGATATTGAATACAAAAGGCAAAATTTCGACTTATTTACAAGAGGAGTAACTCTTCTAATGGTTCGTGCTTTGAGCCTTTCCTGGGACAGCAGTATTAGATTCCGATGCACCATTGCAGGTAAACTGTATCCCTTGGACCTTCAAATCAACGATGAATCAGAGAAATTGCATCGATATTGAATACAAAAGGCAAAATGTCGACTTATTTACAAGATTAGTACTCTTCTAATAGTTCGTGCTTTGAGCCTTTCCTGGGACAGCAGTATTATATTCCCATGCACCATTGCATGTTTACTGTATCCCTTGGACCTTCAAATCAACGATGAAACACAGATATTGCATCGATATTGAATACAAAAGGCAAAATGTGGGCTTATTTATAAAAGGAGTAACCCTTCTTATAGTTCGTGATTTGAGCATTTCCTGGGACAGCAGAATTACATTCCGATGCACCATTGCAGGTTTACTATATCCCTTGAACCTTCAAATCAACGATGAAATACAGAAATTGCCTCGATATTGAATACAAAACGCAAAATGTAGACTTATTTATAAAAGGAGTAACTTTTCTTATAGTTCGTGATATGAGCCTTTCCTGGGACAGCAGTATTAGATTCCCAAGCACCATTGCCGGTTTACTGTATCCCTTGGACCTTCAAATCAACGATGAAACACAGAAATTGCATCGATATTGAATACAAAAAGCAAAATGTCGACTTATTTACAAGAGGAGTAACTCTTCTAATAGTTCGTGCTTTGAGCCTTTCCTGGGACAGCAGTATTAGATTCCCATGCACCATTGCAGGTTTGGCGTATCCCTTGGACCTTCAAATCAACGATGAAACACAGAAATTGCATCGATATTGAATACAAAAGGCAAAATGTCGACTTATTTACAAGAGGAGTAACTCTTCTAATAGTTCGTGCTTTGAGCCTTTCCTGGGACAGCAGTATTAGATTCCGATGCACCATTGCAGGTTTACTGTATCACTTGGACCTTCAAATAAACGATGAAACACAGATATTGCATCGATATTGAACACAAAAGGCAAATTGTCGACTTACTTACAAGAGGAGTAACTCTTCTAATAGTTCGTGCTTTTAGCCTCTCCTGGGACAGCAGTATTAGATTCCGATGCACCATTGCAGGTTTACTGTATCCCTTGGACCTTCAAATCAACGATTTAACACAGATATTGGATCGATATTGAATACAAAAGGCAAGATGTCGACTTATTTACAAGAGGAGTAACTCTTCCAATAGTTCGTGCTTTGAGCCTTTCCTGGGACAGCAGTATTAGATTCCGATGCACCATTTCAGGTTTACTGTATACCTTGGACCTTCAAATCAACGATGAAACACAGAAATTGCATCGATATTGAATACAAAAGGCAAAATGTCGACTTATATACAAGAGGAGTAACTCTTCTATCAGTTCGTGTTTTGAGCCTTTCCTGGGACAGCAGTATTAGATTCCCATGCACCATTGCAGGTTTACTGTATCCCTTGGACCTTCAAATCAACGATGAAACACAGAAATTGCATCGATATTGAATACAAAAGGCAAAATGTCGACTTATTTACAAGAGGAGTAACTCTTCTAATAGTTCGTGCTTTGAGCCTTTCCTTTGACAGCAGTATTAGATTCCGATGCACCATTGCAGGTTTACTGTATCCCTTGGACCTTCAAATCAACGATGAAACACAGAAATTGCATCGATATTGAATACAAAATGCAAAATGTAGACTTATTTATAAAAGGAGTTACTCTTCTTATAGTTCGTGATTTGAGCCTTTCCTGGGACAGCAGAATTACATTCCGATGCACCATTGCAGGTTTACTATATCCCTTGGCCTTCAAATCAACGATGAAATACAGAAATTGCATCGATATTGAATACAAAAGTCAAAATGTCGACTTATTTATAAGAGGAGTAACTCTTCTAATAGTTCGTGCTTTGAGCCTTTCCTCGGACAGCAGTATTAGATTCCGATGCACCATTGCGGGTTTACTGTATTCCTTGGACCTTCAAATCAACGATGAAACACAGATATTGCATCGATATTGAACACAAAAGGCAAATTGTCGACTTACTTACAAGAGGAGTAACTCTTCTAATAGTTCGTGCTTTGAGCCTTTCCTGGGACAGCAGTATTAGATTCCCATGCACCATTGCAGGTTTACTGTATCCCTTGGACCTTCAAATCAACGATGAAACACAGAAATTGCATCGATATTGAATACAAAAAGCAAAATGTCGACTTATTTACAAGAGGAGTAACTCTTCTAGCAGTTCGTCCTTTGAGCCTTTCCTGGGACAGCAGTATTAGATTCCGATGCGCCATTGCAGGTTTACTGTATCCCTTGGACCTTCAAATCAAACGATGAAACACAGAAATTGCATCGATATTGAATACAAAATGCAAAATATCGACTTATTTACAAGAGGAGTAACTCTTCTAATAGTTCGTGCTTTGAGCCTTTCCTGGGACAGCAGTATTAGATTCCCATGCACTATTGCAGGTTTGCTGTATCCCTTGGACCTTCAAATCAACGATGAAACACAGAAATTGCATCGATATTGAATACAAAAGGCAAAATGTCGACTTATTTACAAGAGGAGTAACTCTTCTAATAGTTCGTGCTTTGAGCCTCTCCTGGGACAGCAGTATTAGATTCCGATGCACCATTGAGGGTTTACTGTATCCCTTGGACCTTCAAATGAACGATGAAACACAGATATTGCATCGATATTGAACACAAAAGGCAAATTGTCGACTTACTTACAAGAGGAGTAACTCTTCTAATAGTTCGTGCTTTTAGCCTCTCCTGGGAGAGCAGTATTAGATTCCTATGCACCATTGCAGGTTTACTGTATCCCTTGGACCTTCAAATCAACGATGAAACACAGAAATTGCATCGATATTGAATACAAAAGACAAGATGTCGACTTATTTACAAGAGGAGTAACGCTTCTAATAGTTCGTGCTTTGGGCCTTTCCTGGGATAGCAGTATTAGATTCCGATGCAACATTGCAGGTTTACTGTCTCCCTTGGACCTTGAAATCAACATTGAAACACATAAATTGCATCGATATTGAATACAAAAGGCAAAATGTCGACTTATTTACAAGAGGAGTAACCCTTCTAATAGTTCGTGCTTTGAGCCTTTCCTGGGACAGCAGTATTAGATTCCGATGCACCATTGCAGGTTTACTGTATCCCTTGGACCTTCAAATCAACGATTTAACACAGATATTGCATCGATATTGAATACAAAAGGCAAGATGACGACTTATTTACAAGAGGTGTAACTTTTCCAATAGTTCGTGCTTTGAGCCTTTCCTGGGACAGCAGTATTAGATTCCGATGCAACATTGCAGGTTTACTGTATCCCTTGGACCTTTAAATCAACGATGAAACACAGAAATTGTATCGATATGAATAAAAAAGGCAAAATGTCGACTTATTTACAAGAGGATTAACTCTTCTAATAGTTTGTGCATTGAGCCTTTCCTGGGACAGCAGTATTAGATTCCGATGCACCATTGCAGGTTTACTGTATCCCTTGGACCTTCAAATCAACGATGAAACACAGAAATTGCATCGATATTGAATACAAAAGGCAAAATGTCGACTTATTTACAAGAGGAGTAACTCTTCTAACAGTTCGTGCTTTGAGCCTTTCCTGGGACAGCAGTATTAGATTCCCATGCACCATTGCAGGTTTGCTGTATCCCTTGGACCTTCAAATCAACGATGAAACACAGATATTGCATCGATATTGAACACAAAAGGCAAATTGTCGACTTACTTACAAGAGGAGTAACTCTTCCAATAGTTCGTGCTTTTAGCCTCTCCTGGGACAGCAGTATTAGATTCCTATGCACCATTGCAGGTTTACTGTATCCCTTGGACCTTCAAATCAACGATGAAACACAGAAATTGCTTCGATATTGAATACAAAAGACAAGATGTCGACTTATTTACAAGAGGAGTAACTCTTCTAATACTTGGTGCTTTGAGCCTTTCCTGGGATAGCAGTATTAGATTTCGATGCAACATTGCAGGTTTACTGTCTCCCTTGGACCTTGATATCAACATTGAAACACATAAATTGCATCGATATTGAATACAGAAGGCAAAATGTCGACTTATTTACAAGGGGACTAACTCTTCTAATAGTTCGTGCTTTGAGCCTTTCCTGGGACAGCAGTATTAGATTCCGATGCACCATTGCAGGTTTACTGTATCCCTTGGACCTTCAAATCAACGATTTAACACAGATATTGCATCGATATTGAATACAAAAGGCAAGATGTCGACTTATTTACAAGAGGAGTAACTTTTCCAATGGTTCGTGCTTTGAGCCTTTCCTGGGACAGCAGTATTAGATTCCGATGCAACATTGCAGGTTTACTGTCTCCCTTGGACCTTCAAATCAACGATGAAACACAGAAGTTGCATCGATATGAATACAAAAGGCAAAATGTCGACTTATTTACAAGAGGAGTAACTCTTCTAATAGTTTGTGCATTGAGCCTTTCCTGGGACAGCAGTATTAGATTCCGATGCACCATTGCAGCTTTACTGTATCCCTTGGACCTTCAAATCAACGATGAACACAGAAGTTGCATCGATATTGAATACAAAAGGCAAAATGTCGACTTATTTACAAGAGGAGTAACTCTTCTAATAGTTCGTGCATTGAGCCTTTCCTGGGACAGCAGTATTAGATTCCGATGCACCATTGCAGGTTTACTGTATCCCTTGGACCTTCAAATCAACGAGGAAACACAGAAATTGCATCGATATTGAATACAAAATGCAAAATGTCGACTTATTTATAAAAGGAGTAACTCTTCTTATAGTTCGTGATTTGAGCCTTTCCTGGGACAGCAGAATTACATTCCGATGCACCATTGCAGGTTTACTATATACCTTGGACCTTCAAATCAACGATGAAATACAGAAATGGCATCGATATTGAATACAATAGTCAAAATGTCTACTTGATTATAAGAGGAGTAACTCTTCTAATAGTTCGTGCTTTGAGCCTTTCCTGGGACAGCAGTATTAGATTCCGATGCACCATTGCGGGTTTACTGTATTCCTTGGACCTTCGAATCAACGATGAAACACAGAAATTGCATCTATATTGAATACAAAATGCAAAATGTCGACTTATTTACAAGAGGAGTAACTCTTCCAATAGTTCGTGCTTTGAGCCTTTCCTGGGACAGCAGTATTAGATTCCGATGCACCATTGCAGGTTTACTGTATCCCTTGGACCTTCAACTCAACGATGAAACACAGAAATTGCATCGATATTGAATACAAAAGGCAAGATGTCGACTTATTTACAACAGGAGTAACTCTTCTAATAGTTCGTGCTTGGAGCCTTTCCTGAGACAGCAGTATTAGATTCCGATGCACCATTGCAGGTTTACTGTATCCCTTGGACCTTCAAATCAACGATGAAACACAGAAATTGCATCGATATTGAATACAAAAGGCAAAATGTCGACTTATATACAAGAGGAGTAACTCTTCTAATAGTTCGTGCTTTGAGCCTTTCCTGGGACAGCAGTATTAGATTCCCATGCACCATTGCAGGTTTACTGTATCCCTTGGACCTTCAAATCAACGATGAAACACAGAAATTGCATCGATATTGAATACAAAAGGCAAAATGTCGACTTATTTACAGGAGGAGTAACTCTTCTAATAGTTCGTGCTTTGAGCCTTTCCTTTGACAGCAGTATTAGATTCCGATGCACCATTGCAGGTTTACTGTATGCCTTGGACCTTCAAATCAACGATGAAACACAGAAATTGCATCGATATTGAATACAAAATGCAAAATGTAGACTTATTTATAAAAGGAGTAACTCTTCTAATAGTTCGTGATTTGAGCCTTTCCTGGGACAGCAGAATTACATTCGGATGCACCATTGCAGGTTTACTATATCCCTTGGCCTTCAAATCAACGATGAAATACAGAAATTGCATCGATATTGAATACAAAAGTCAAAATGTCGACTTATTTATAAGATGAGTAACTCTTCTAATAGTTCGTGCTTTGAGCCTTTCCTGGGACAGCAGTATTACATTCCGATGCACCATTGCGGGTTTACTGTATTCCTTGGACCTTCAAATCAACGATGAAACACAGATATTGCATCGATATTGAACACAAAAGGCAAATTGTCGACTTACTTACAAGAGGAGTAACTCTTCTAATAGTTCGTGCTTTGAGCTTTTCCTGGGACAGCAGTATTAGATTCCCATGCACCATTGCAGGTTTACTGTATCGCTTGGACCTTCAAATCAACGATGAAACACAGAAATTGCATCGATATTGAATAAAAAAGGAAAATGTCGACTTATTTACAAGAGGAGTAACTCTTCTAACAGTTCGTGATTTGAGCCTTTCCTGGGACAGCAGTATTAGATTCCGATGCACCATTGCAGGTTTACTGTATCCCTTGGACCTTCAAATCAAACGATGAAACACAGAAATTGCATCGATATTGAATACAAAATGCAAAATGTCGACTTATTTACAAGAGGAGTAACTCTTCTAATAGTTCGTGCTTTGAGCCTTTCCTGGGACAGCAGTATTAGATTCCCATGCACCATTGCAGGTTTGCTGTATCCCTTGGACCTTCAAATCAACGATGAAACACAGAAATTGCATCGATATTGAATACAAAAGGCAAAATGTCGACTTATTTACAAGAGGAGTAACTCTTCTAATAGTTCGTGCTTTGAGCCTTTCCTGGGACAGCAGTATTAGATTCCGATGCACCATTGCAGGTTTACTGTATCCCTTGGACCTTCAAATCAACGATGAAATACAGAAATTGCCTCGATATGGAATACAAAACGCAAAATGTAGACTTATTTATAAAAGGAGTAACTCTTCTTATAGTTCGTGATTTGAGCCTTTCCTGGGACAGCAGTATTAGATTCCGATGCACCATTGCAGGTTTACTGTATCCCTTGGACCTTAAAATCAACGATGAAACACAGAAGTCGCATCGATATTGAATACAAAATGCATGATGTCGACTTATTTACAAGAGGAGTAACTCTTCTAATAGTTCGTGATTTGAGCCTTTCCTGGGACAGCAGTATTAGATTCCGATGCACCATTGCAGGTTTACCGTATCCCTTGGATCTTCAACTAAACTATGAAACACAGAAATTGCATCGATATTGAATACAAAATGCAAAATGTAGACTTATTTATAAAAGGAGTAACTCTTCTTATAGTTCGTGATTTGAGCCTTTCCTGGGACAGCAGAATTACATTCCGATGCACCATTGCAGGTTTACTATATCCCTTAGACCTTCAAATCAACGATGAAATACCGAAATTGCATCGATATTGAATACAAAAGTCAAAATGTCGACTTATTTATAAGAGGAGTTACTCTTCTAATAGTTCGTGCTTTGAGCCTTTCCTGGGACAGCAGTATTAGATCCCGATGCACCATTGCGGGTTTACTGTATTCCTTGGACCTTCAAATCAACGATGAAACACAGAAATTGCATCGATATTGAATACAAAAGGCAAAATGTCGACTTATTTACAAGAGGAGTAACTCTTCCGATATTTCGTGCTTTCAGCCTTTCCTGGGACAGCAGTATTAGATTCCCATGCACCATTGCAGGTTTAATGTATCCCTTGGACCTTCAAATCAACGATGGAACACAGAAATGGCATCGATATTGAATACAAAATGCAAAATCTATCCTTATTAATAAAAGGAGTAACCCTTCTTATAGTTCGTGATTTGAGCCTTTCCTGGGACAGCAGAATTACATTCCGATGCACCATTGCAGATTTACTATATCCCTTGGACCTTCAAATCAACGATGAAATACAGAAATTGCCTCGATACGGATTACAAAACGCAAAATGTAGACTTATTTATAAAAGGAGTAACTCTTCTTATAGTTCGTGATTTGAGCCTTTCCTGGGGCAGCAGTATTAGATTCTGATGCACCACTGCAGGTTTACTGTATCCCTTGGACCTTCAAATCAACGATGAAACACAGAAGTTGCATCGATATTGAATACAAAATGCATGATGTCGACTTATTTACAAGGGGAGTAACTCTTCTAATAGTTCGTGATTTGAGCCTTTCCTGGGACAGCAGTATTAGATTCCGATGCACCATTGCAGGTTTACCGTATCCCTTGGATCTTCAACTAAACTATGAAACACAGAAGTTGCATTGAAATTGAATACATAAGGCAAAATGTCGACTTATTTACAAGAGGAGTAACTCTTCTAATAGTTCGTGCTTTGGGCCTTTGCTGGGGCAGCAGTATTAGATTCCGATGCACCATTGTGGGTTTACTGTATCCCTTCGACCTTCAAATCAACGATGAAACACAGAAATTGCATAAATATTGAATACAAAAGGCAAAATGTCGACTTATTTATAAGAGGAGTAACTCTTCTAATAGTTCGTGATTTGAGCCTTTCCTGGGACAGCAGTGTTAGATTCCGATGCACCATTGCAGGTTTACTGTATCCCTTGGACCTTCGAATCAACGATGAAACACAGAAATTGCATCGATATTGAATACAAAAGGCAAATTGTCGACTTACTTACAAGAGGAGTAACTCTTCTAATAGTTCGTGCTTTTAGCCTCTCCTGGGACAGCAGTATTAGATTCCGATGCACCATTGCAGGTTTACTGTATCCTTTGGACCTTCAAATCAACGATGAAACACAGAAATTGCATCGATATTGAATACAAAAGACAAGATGTCGACTTATTTACAAGAGGAGTAACTCTTCTAATAGTTCGTGCTTTGAGCCATTCCTGGGATAGCAGTATTAGATTCCGATGCAACATTGCAGGTTTACTGTATCCCTTGTACCTTCAAATCAACGATGAAACACAGAAATTGCATCGATATTGAATACAAAAGGCAAAATGTCGACTTATTTACAAGAGGAGTATTTCTTCTAATAGTTCGTGCTTTGAACCTTTCCTGGGACAGCAGTATTAGATTCCCATGCACCATTGCCGGTTTACTATATCCGTTGGACCTTCAAATCAACGATGAAACACAGAAATTGCATCGATATTGAATACAAAAGGCAAAATGTCGACTTATTTACAAGAGGAGTAACTCTTCTAATAGTTCGTGCTTTGAGCCTTTCCTGGGACAGCAGTATTAGATTCCGATGCACCATTGCAGGTTTACTGTATCCCTTGGACCTTCAAATCAACGATGAAACACAGAAATTGCATCGATATTGAATACAAAATACAAAATGTAGACTTATTTATAAAAGGAGTAACTCTTCTTATAGTTCGTCCTTTGAGCCTTTCCTGGGACAGCAGAACTACATTCCGATGCACCATTGTAGGTTTACTATATCCCTTGGACCTTCAAATCAACGATGAAATACAGAAATTGCCTCGATATTGAATACAAAACGCAAAATGTAGACTTATTTATAAAAGGAGTAACTCTTCTTATAGTTCGTGATTTGAGCCTTTCCTGGGACAGCAGTATTAGATTCCGATGCACCATTGCAGGTTTACTGTATCCCTCGGACCTTCAAATCAACGATGAAGCACAGAAATTGCATCGATGTTGAATACAAAGGGCATGATGTCGACTTATTTACAAGAGGAGTAACTCTTCTAATAGTTCGTGATTTGAGCCTTTCCTGGGACAGCAGTATTAGATTCCGATGCACCATTGCAGGTTTACCAGTATCCCTTGGACCTTCAACTCAACTATGAAACACAGAAGTTGCATCGAAATTGAATACATAGGGCAAAATGTCGACTTATTTACAAGAGGAGTAACTCTTCTAATAGTTCGTGCTTTGGGCCTTTCCTGGGGCAGCAGTATTAGATTCCGATGCACCATTGCTGGTTTACTGTATCCCTTCGACCTTCAAATCAACGATGAAACACAGAAATAGCATGGATATTGAATACAAAAGGCAAAATGTCGTCTTATTTATAAGAGGAGTAACTCTTCTAATAGTTCGTGCTTTGAGCCTTTCCTGGGATAACAGTATTAGATTCCGATGCAACATTGCAGGTTTACTGTCTCGCTTGGACCTTGAAATCAACGATGAAACACAGAAATTGCATCGATATTGAATACAAAAGGCAAAATGTCGACTTATTTACAAGAGGAATAACTCTTCTAATTGATCGTGCTTTGAGCCTTTCCTGGGACAGCAGTATTAGATTCCGATGCACCATTGCAGGTTTACTGTATCCCTTGGCCCTTCAAATCAACGATGAAACACAAAAATTGCATCGAAATTGAATATAAAAAGCAAAATGTCGTCTTATTTACAAGAGGAGTAACTCTTCTAATAGTTCGTGCTTTGAGCCTTTCCTGGGACAGCAGTATTAGATTCCGAAGCACCATTGCAGGTTTACTGTATCCCTTGGACCTTCAAATCAACGATGAATCACAGAAATTGCATCGATATCGAATACAAAGGCAAAATGTCGACTTATTTACAAGATTAGTACTCTTCTAATAGTTCGTGCTTTGAGCCTTTCCTGGGGCAGCAGTATTAGATTCCCATGCACCATTGCAGGTTTACTGTATCCCTTGGACCTTCAAATCAACGATGAAACACAGAAATTGCATCGATATTGAATACAAAATGCAAAATGTAGACTTATTTATAAAAGGAGTAACTCTTCTTATAGTTCGTGATTTGAGCCTTTCCTGGGACAGCAGAATTACATTCCGATGCACCATTGCAGGTTTACTATATCCCTTGGACCTTCAAATCACCGATGAAATACAGAAATTGCATCGATATTGAATACAAAAGTCAAAATGTCGACTTATTTATAAGAGGAGTTACTCTTCTAATAGTTCGTGTTTTGAGCCTTTCCTGGGACAGCAGTATTAGATTCCGATGCACCATTGCGGGTTTACTGTATTCCTTGGACCTTCAAATCAACGATGAAACACAGAAATTGCATCGATATTGAATACAAAAGGCAAAATGTCGACTTATTTACAAGAGGAGTAACTCTTCTGATATTTCGTGCTTTCAGCCTTTCCTCGGACAGCAGTATTAGATTCCCATGCACCATTGCAGGTTTACTGTATCCCTTGGACCTTCAAATCAACGATGGAACACAGAAATGGCATCGATATTGAATACAAAATGCAAAATGTAGACTTATTTATAAAAGGAGTAACCCTTCTTATAGTTCGTGATTTGAGCCTTTCCTGGGACAGCAGAATTACATTCCGATGCACCATTGCAGATTTACTATATCCCTTGGACCTTCAAATCAACGATGAAATACAGAAATTGCCTCGATATGGAATACAAAACGCAAAATGTAGACTTATTTATAAAAGGAGTAACTCTTCTTATCGTTCGTGATTTGAGCCTTTCCTGGGACAGCAGTATTAGATTCCGATGCACCATTGCAGGTTTACTGTATCCCTCGGACCTTCAAATCAACGATGAAGCACAGAAATTGCATCGATGTTGAATACAAAGGGCATGATGTCGACTTATTTACAAGAGGAGTAACTCTTCTAATAGTTCGTGATTTTAGCCTTTCCTGGGACAGCAGTATTAGATTCCGATGCACCATTGCAGGTTTACCAGTATCCCTTGGACCTTCAACTCAACTATGAAACACAGAAATTGCATCGAAATTGAATACATAGGGCAAAATGTCGACTTATTTACAAGAGGAGTAACTCTTCTAATAGTTCGTGCTTTGGGCCTTTCCTGGGGCAGCAGTATTAGATTCCGATGCACCATTGCTGGTTTACTGTATCCCTTCGACCTTCAAATCAACGATGAAACACAGAAATTGCATGGATATTGAATACAAAAGGCAAAATGTCGTCTTATTTGTAAGAGGAGTAACTCTTCTAATAGTTCGTGCTTTGAGCCTTTCCTGGGATAACAGTATTAGATTCCGATGCAACATTGCAGGTTTACTGTCTCGCTTGGACCTTGAAATCAACGATTAAACACAGAAATTGCATCGATATTGAATACAAAAGGCAAAATGTCGACTTATTTACAAGAGGAATAACTCTTCTAATTGATCGTGCTTTGAGCCTTTCCTGGGACAGCAGTATTAGATTCCGATGCACCATTGCAGGTTTACTGTATCCCTTGGCCCTTCAAATCAACGATGAAACACAGAAATTGCATCGAAATTGAATATAAAAAGCAAAATGTCGTCTTATTTACAAGAGGAGTAACTCTTCTAATAGTTCGTGCTTTGAGCCTTTCCTGGGACAGCAGTATTAGATTCCGAAGCACCATTGCAGGTTTACTGTATCCCTTGGACCTTCAAATCAACGATGAATCACAGAAATTGCATCGATATCGAATACAAAGGCAAAATGTCGACTTATTTACAAGATTAGTACTCTTCTAATAGTTCGTGCTTTGAGCCTTTCCTGGGGCAGCAGTATTAGACTCCCATGCACCATTGCAGGTTTACTGTATCCCTTGGACCTTCAAATCAACGATGAAACACAGAAATTGCATCGATATTGAATACAAAATGCAAAATGTAGACTTATTTATAAAAGGAGTAACTCTTCTTATAGTTCGTGATTTGAGCCTTTCCTGGGACAGCAGAATTACATTCCGATGCACCATTGCAGGTTTACTATATCCCTTGGACCTTCAAATCACCGATGAAATACAGAAATTGCATCGATATTGAATACAAAAGTCAAAATGTCGACTTATTTATAAGAGGAGTTACTCTTCTAATAGTTCGTGTTTTGAGCCTTTCCTGGGACAGCAGTATTAGATTCCGATGCACCATTGCGGGTTTACTGTATTCCTTGGACCTTCAAATCAACGATGAAACACAGAAATTGCATCGATATTGAATACGAAAGGCAAAATGTCGACTTATTTACAAGAGGAGTAACTCTTCTGATATTTCGTGCTTTCAGCCTTTCCTCGGACAGCAGTGTTAGATTCCCATGCACCATTGCAGGTTTACTGTATCCCTTGGACCTTCAAATCAACGATGGAACACAGAAATGGCATCGATATTGAATACAAAATGCAAAATGTAGACTTATTTATAAAAGGAGTAACCCTTCTTATAGTTCGTGATTTGAGCCTTTCCTGGGACAGCAGAATTAAATTCCGATGCACCATTGCAGGTTTACTGTATCCCTTGGACCTTCAAAACAACGATGAAACACAGAAGTTGCATCGATATTGAATACAAAATGCATGATGTCGACTTATTTACAAGGGGAGTAACTCTTCTAATAGTTCGTGATTTGAGCCTTTCCTGGGACAGCAGTATTAGATTCCAATGCACCATTGCAGGTTTACCGTATCCCTTGGATCTTCAACTAAACTATGAAACACAGAAATTGCATTGAAATTGAATACATAAGGCAAAATGTCGACTTATTTACAAGAGGAGTAACTCTTCTAATAGTTCGTGCTTTGGGCCTTTGCTGGGGCAGCAGTATTAGATTCCGATGCACCATTGCGGGTTTACTGTATCCCTTCGACCTTCAAATCAACGATGAAACACAGAAATTGCATAAATATTGAATACAAAAGGCAAAAAGTCGACTTATTTATAAGAGGAGTAACTCTTCTAATAGTTCGTGATTTGAGCCTTTCCTGGGACAGCAGTGTTAGATTCCGATGCACCATTGCAGGTTTACTGTATCCCTTGGACCTTCTAATCAACGATGAAACACAGAAATTGCATCGATATTGAATACAAAAGGCAAATTTTCGACTTACTTACAAGAGGAGTAACTCTTCTAATAGTTCGTGCTTTTAGCCTCTCCTGGGACAGCAGTATTAGATTCCGATGCTCCATTGCAGGTTTACTGTATCCTTTGGACCTTCAAATCAACGATGAAACACAGAAATTGCATCGATATTGAATACAAAAGGCAAAATGTCGACTTATTTACAAGAGGAGTATTTCTTCTAATAGTTCGTGCTTTGAACCTTTCCTGGGACAGCAGTATTAGATTCCCATGCACCATTGCCGGTTTAATGTATCCGTTGGACCTTCAAATCAACGATGAAACACAGAAATTGCATCGATATTGAATACAAAAGGCAAAATGTCGACTTATTTACAAGAGGAGTAACTCTTCTAATAGTTCGTGCTTTGAGCCTTTCCTGGGACAGCAGTATTAGATTCCCATGCACCATTGCAGGTTTACTGTATCCCTTGGACCTTCAAATCAACGATGAAACACAGAAATTGCATCGATATTGAATACAAAATACAAAATGTATACTTATTTATAAAAGGAGTAACTCTTCTTATAGTTCGTCCTTTGAGCCTTTCCTGGGCAGCAGAACTACATTCCGATGCACCATTGTAGGTTTACTATATCCCTTGGACCTTCAAATCAACGATGAAATACAGAAATTGCCTCGATATTGAATACAAAACGCAAAATGTAGACTTATTTATAAAAGGAGGAACTCTTCTAATAGTTCGTGATTTGAGCCTTTCCTGGGACAGCAGTATTAGATTCCGATGCACCATTGCAGGTTTACTGTATCCCTCGGACCTTCAAATCAACGATGAAGCACAGAAATTGCATCGATATTGAATACAAAAGGCATGATGTCGACTTATTTACAAGAGGAGTAACTCTTCTAATAGTTCGTGATTTGAGCCTTTCCTGGGACAGCAGTATTAGATTCCGATGCACCATTGCAGGTTTACCAGTATCCCTTGGACCTTCAACTCAACTATGAAACACAGAAATTGCATCGAAATTGAATACATAAGGCAAAATGTCGACTTATTTACAAGAGGAGTAACTCTTCTAATAGTTCGTGCTTTGGGCCTTTCCTGGGGCAGCAGTATTAGATTCCGATGCACCATTGCTGGTATACTGTATCCCTTCGACCTTCAAATCAACGATGAAACACAGAAATTGCATGGATATTGAATACAAAAGGCAAAATGTCGTCTTATTTATAAGAGGAGTAACTCTTCTAATAGTTCGTGAATTGAGCCTTTCCTGGGACAACAGTATTAGATTCCGATGCAACATTGCAGGTTTACTGTCTCCCTTGGACCTTGAAATCAACGATGAAACACAGAAATTGCATCGATATTGAATACAAAAGGCAAAATGTCGACTTATTTACAAGAGGAATAACTCTTCTAATTGATCGTGCTTTGAGCCTTTCCTGGGACAGCAGTATTAGATTCCGATGCACCATTGCAGGTTTACTGTATCCCTTGGCCCTTCAAATCAACGATGAAACACAGAAATTGCATCGAAATTGAATATAAAAAGCAAAATGTCGTCTTATTTACAAGAGGAGTAACTCTTCTAATAGTTCGTGTTTGAGCCTTTCCTGGGACAGCAGTATTAGATTCCGAAGCACCATTGCAGGTTTACTGTATCCCTTGGACCTTCAAATCAACGATGAATCACAGAAATTGCATCGATATCGAATACAAAGGCAAAATGTCGACTTATTTACAAGAGGAGTAACTCTTCTAATAGTTCGTGCTTTGAGCCTTTCCTGGGACAGCAGTATTAGATTCCGATGCACCATTGCAGGTTTACTGTATCCCTTGGACCCTCAAATCAACGATGAAACACAGAAATTGCATCGATATTGAATACAAAAGGCAAAATGTCGACTTATTTACAAGAGGAGCAACTCTTCTAATAGTTCGTGCTTTGAGCCTTTCCTGGGACAGCAGTATCAGATTCCGATGCACCATTGCAGGCTTACTGTATCCCTTGGACCTTCAAATCAACGATGAAATACAGAAATTGCATCGATATTGAATACAAAAGTCAAAATGTCGACTTATTTATAAGAGGAGTAACTCTTCTAATAGTTCGTGCTTTGAGCCTTTCCTGGGACAGCAGTATTAGATTCCGATGCACCATTGCGGGTTTACTGTATTCCTTGGACCTTCGAATCAACGATGAAACACAGAAAATGCATCGATATTGATTACAAAAGGCAAAATGTCGACTTATTTACAAGAGGAGTAACTCTTCTAATAGTTCGTGCTTTGAGCCTTTCCTGGGACAGCAGTATTAGATTCCGATGCACCATTGCAGGTTTACTGTATCCCTTGGACCTTCAAATCAACGATGAAACACAGAAATTGCATCGATATTGAATACAAAAGGCAAAATGTCGACTCATTTACAAGAGGAGTAACTCTTCTAATAGTTCGTGCTTTGAGCCTTTCCTGGGACAGCAGTATAAGATTCCGATGCACCATTGCAGGTTTACTGTATCCCTTGGACCTTCAAATCAACGATGAAACACAGAAATTGCATCGATATTGAATACAAAAGGCAAAATGTCGACTTATTTACAAGAGGAGTAACTCTTCTAATAGTTCGTGCTTTGAGCCTTTCCTGGGACAGCAGAATTAGATTCCGATGCACCATTGCAGGTTTACTGTATCCCTTGGACCTTCAAATCAACGATTTAACACAGATATTGCATCGATATTGAATACAAAAGGCAAGATGTCGACTTATTTACAAGAGGAGTAACTCTTCCAATAGTTCGTGCTTTGAGCCTTTCCTGGGACAGCAGTATTAGATTCCGATGCAACATTGCAGGTTTACTGTCTCCCTTGGACCGTCAAATCAACGATGAAACACAGAAATTGCATCGATATTGAATACAAAAGGCAAAATGTCGGCTTATTTACAAGAGGAGTAACTCTTCTAATAGTTCGTGCTTTGAGCCTTTCCTGGGACAGCAGTATTAGATTCCGATGCACCATTGCAGGTTTACTGTATCCCTTGGACCTTCAAATCAACGATGAAACACAGAAATTGCATCGATATTGAATACAAAAGGCAAAATGTCGACTTATTTACAAGAGGAGTAACTCTTCTAATAGTTCGTGATTTGAGCCTTTCCTGGGACAGCAGTATTAGATTCCGATGCACCATTGCAGGTTTACCAGTATCCCTTGGACCTTCAACTCAACTATGAAACACAGAAATTGCATCGAAATTGAATACATAAGGCAAAATGTCGACTTACTTACAAGAGGAGTAACTCTTCTAATAGTTCGTGCTTTGGGCCTTTCCTGGGGCAGCAGTATTAGATTCCGATGCACCATTGCTGGTTTACTGTATCCCTTCGACCTTCAAATCAACGATGAAACACAGAAATTGCATGGATATTGAATACAAAAGGCAAAATGTCGTCTTATTTATAAGAGGAGTAACTCTTCTAATAGTTCGTGCTTTGAGCCTTTCCTGGGATAACAGTATTAGATTCCGATGCAACATTGCAGGTTTTCTGTCTCCCTTGGACCTTGAAATCAACGATGAAACACAGAAATTGCATCGATATTGAATACAAAAGGCAAAATGTCGACTTATTTACAAGAGGAGTAACTCTTCTAATTGATCGTGCTTTGAGCCTTTCCTGGGACAGCAGTATTAGATTCCGATGCACCATTGCAGGTTTACTGTATCCCTTGGCCCTTCAAATCAACGATGAAACACAGAAATTGCATCGAAATTGAATTTAAAAAGCAAAATGTCGTCTTATTTACAAGAGGAGTAACTCTTCTAATAGTTCGTGCTTTGAGCCTTTCCTGGGACAGCAGTATTAGATTCCGAAGCACCATTGCAGGTTTACTGTATCCCTTGGACCTTCAAATCAACGATGAATCACAGAAATTGCATCGATATCGAATACAAAGGCAAAATGTCGACTTATTTACAAGATTAGTACTCTTCTAATAGTTCGTGATTTGAGCCTTTCCTGGGATAGCAGTATTAGATTCCGATGCACCATTGCTGGTTTACTGTATCCCTTGGACCTTCAAATCAACGATGAAACACAGAAATTGCATCGAAATTGAATATAAAAAGCAAAATGTCGTCTTATTTACAAGAGGAGTAACTCTTCTAATAGTTCGTGTTTGAGCCTTTCCTGGGACAGCAGTATTAGATTCCGAAGCACCATTGCAGGTTTACAGTATCCCTTGGACCTTCAAATCAACGATGAATCACAGAAATTGCATCGATATCGAATACAAAGGCAAAATGTCGACTTATTTACAAGAGGAGTAACTCTTCTAATAGTTCGTGCTTTGAGCCTTTCCTGGGACGGCAGTATTAGATTCCGATGCACCATTGCAGGTTTACTGTATCCCTTGGACCTTCAAATCAACGATGAAACACAGAAATTGCATCGAAATTGAATACATAAGGCAAAATGTCGACTTATTTACAAGAGGAGTAACTCTTCTAATAGTTCGTGCTTTGGGCCTTTCCTGGGGCAGCAGTATTAGATTCCGATGCACCATTGCTGGTATACTGTATCCCTTCGACCTTCAAATCAACGATGAAACACAGAAATTGCATGGATATTGAATACAAAAGGCAAAATGTCGTCTTATTTATAAGAGGAGTAACTCTTCTAATAGTTCGTGAATTGAGCCTTTCCTGGGACAACAGTATTAGATTCCGATGCAACATTGCAGGTTTACTGTCTCCCTTGGACCTTGAAATCAACGATGAAACACAGAAATTGCATCGATATTGAATACAAAAGGCAAAATGTCGACTTATTTACAAGAGGAATAACTCTTCTAATTGATCGTGCTTTGAGCCTTTCCTGGGACAGCAGTATTAGATTCCGATGCACCATTGCAGGTTTACTGTATCCCTTGGCCCTTCAAATCAACGATGAAACACAGAAATTGCATCGAAATTGAATATAAAAAGCAAAATGTCGTCTTATTTACAAGAGGAGTAACTCTTCTAATAGTTCGTGTTTGAGCCTTTCCTGGGACAGCAGTATTAGATTCCGAAGCACCATTGCAGGTTTACTGTATCCCTTGGACCTTCAAATCAACGATGAATCACAGAAATTGCATCGATATCGAATACAAAGGCAAAATGTCGACTTATTTACAAGAGGAGTAACTCTTCTAATAGTTCGTGCTTTGAGCCTTTCCTGGGACAGCAGTATTAGATTCCGATGCACCATTGCAGGTTTACTGTATCCCTTGGACCTTCAAATCAACGATGAAACACAGAAATTGCATCGATATTGAATACAAAAGGCAAAATGTCGACTTATTTACAAGAGGAGCAACTCTTCTAATAGTTCGTGCTTT